>NW_014012975.1:5114-16960 GCF_000611645.1 Monoraphidium neglectum
GTGATGCGTGGTTGCGGCCGCCCGGCAGGCAAATGTCGTCCGCGGGTCGGCGTCGTGGCCGCAACCGCCTGCAAGATGCAAAGTCATGGCCCCAGCATTGGAGGTTCTGCTCCATAGCAATAAGCCGCGACGCGACCAGCACTGGATGGAGCCCAGGAGCGAGGCATGGATGCAGCGCTGCGCAGCTGCGGCCGCCGCACATCCACACCTGTGCGCTGAGGTCGCCAGGTGCGTCACAGCCTCGTGCTCCGCACCGCTGAAGAGGGCACGAACGCGCACCGGGCCCCTCCTAACTAGCGGCTGGACCACGCCTGCAAAACGAGGACAGGATGGTCAGGGGTCGAGTGCAGTGTGGCACCACATCTAGTTTGGTGTCTCCACCAAATGCGGGCCCCTCGATGCCCGGTGCGACATCAGATACTAATCTTGGCATTGCTAGTGCCCTCACCTCGCCGGTTGGGGCCTCGCAGGAGGGCCCCGGCTGCTGCGGGTGCCCGCGTCGCCAAAAGGCTGGCCATGTTTCCAGGTCGAGAGATGTGGTCGAAGAGGAGACAACCAATGCAAAGATACAATTGAACGCCTCGCGGGTTGAATCGGGATCGGGGCCTGGCCGTATTGACTTCAACCTGGCCCCCTGAATGGAAATGGCTCGCCAAGGGCGTAACAGGAGCGCTTGTTGTTGATTAAGAAACAATGGACACTGTCCTGTCCAGCAGATCTGGGTTGGGGCCATGTGGTTGCACCTGCTGGGGACGCACGCCAGACCACCTCCAGTGTCAGCAACATGGACCCACCATGGTATGGGTGTGTATGCACCACGACCGCTAGATCATAAGTTCCTGCCAATATCAATGTTTGTGTGTCTGTCTTTGATGATGTTTGGCAGCTGGGCTCACAGCGACAAGCACTGGCATGTGACACGGGTTCCAGCCTTGCACACACTTGCGGGCAGTGGAGTATACTACGGTACATTGCCGGCGCCAGTGCAGCCCTATTGACAGATCTGAAGCGGGTTCTGCGTTGAGGGTGCGCTGATGATCGGGGCGCAGCGGCGTTTGAAATCATCAGTATGTGAGCAGCCCCCAAAAATAAGGAATGTGATGGCTACCTGGGCACTAAAAATTCCTTGAAGACAGTTGTATAAGCAAAACAGGCTTGGTGGCTATGCCAACAGACTGTGCCACATGCTGGGCCGCCGCTGGCTCTGGCCGGCCCGCAGGGGTTTTTCACCGTTTCAAGCAGAGCAGTACGCCAGCAGGAGGCGTGGCAGTTTGGAGCGTCAAGCCGGCACAGGGACCGCACAACCATAAATGCATATTTCTTTACATTTTATTCTATCAATAGCCTTCTAGAGGGCTTCCCACACGTGCGATCCACTTCGTCCAGCAAGTAAACAGCCCACGATCAGCAGTTCGGCCAGCTTCTTTCTACTTCGAAGCATTCGATTATCCTGAATATATGCCAGTACAGCCAGAAGAACAGCGCTGACTGCGCACGACCAGGCACCAGCTGTGAACCTAGTATAGAGGACGAGGAAACAAGTGGTTTGCGTGGCAACAGGTCATAAACTGTGCTTGGTTGTAGGTGCGACCTCGAGCGCCATGCGGAGCTGCTGTCGGTGCAGCATACCCTCGCTGCCCTCTCGATGCAGTGCGTGCGCGGCCGTGCGATTGTGCGGGCCGCTCATGCAAGTGCTCATTATCGCGATGATGTATTACACAGGTGGGCCTGCGCCGCGGTAGACGCGGCGAGCATCAGGCGACTGCCGCAACATGGTGGGTTTCCCGACACACGACCCCGCCGCGATGATTTCCGGCACACCCTTCCCCTTCCCGCACTGTCCAGCGCTCATGGTGAAACCTGAGCATTGTGTACAAACCGTGCGCAGGAATCCCCGTCTGGAAGCGGCCCACTACCGCCGCAGGCGCACCTGACAGCCCCAGAGTGGGGCAGCACTGCCTGGTACGCAGGGCAAGCATGCGACATCGAAGGGCGGGCAACTGCCAGCAGACGCCGCCTAGACCCGCTCTGTGATCCCATTGAGCTTGAAACGTGCCACATTGCTGCGTGTTCCGTCTATCTGACAACGGTTATTGCATCGCCCTTTTCCGCACCATCAGGGATGCTCTCGACCTCAGCCCAGAGGAGCTCACCCTCCTCAATGATTCGTTGGGCCCTAGCGAAACAGCAGCAACGCAGCAGCAGCAGCAGCAGCAGCAGCAGCAGCAGCAGCAGCAGCAGCAGCAGCAGCAGCAGCAGCAGCAGCAGCAGCAGCAGCAGCAGCAGCAGCAGCAGCAGCAGCAGCAGCAGCAGCAGCAGCAGAAATGCCAGCTGCAGTACCAGCAACTCGATCCCAACCTGCAGGAGCTGTCGATGGGCCTCTCCTCAAACGAGACCCTGGTCGTCATCTCGTGCCTGCACCGCGCCGGCGCCGGCGGGCCCCAGCCGCAGCCCCAACAGCCGCAGGCGCGCCCGCCGCGCCCCTCGCTGCCGGCGCTCGACCTCTCGCGCGCCCGCGCCGGCGGCGCGGGAACCCTGTTCGCGCACAACCTGCCGGACACGCCGGCTGCGGCCGTGGCCGAGGGCGAGAACGACGAGGCGGCGCGGCTGGACGTGTCGCAGCGGGAGCTCGAGGCGGTCATGGCGCGGCCGCTGCATGCCGGGGCCCCTGTGGTGGACAACCGGTGCTATGTTTACAAGGCCGTTACCCCGCAGGTTTGTGCACGGCTCGCACAGTGAACACAGCGGCGGCGCGCCACTTCCGATCATCACATTGTCATCATCACATTTAACTCCCTGGTGCCTTGCGCTATCCTGGCTGGCGCATGGTTTGCCGGTGCCAGCGAGGGCTCACAAAAGCTGTGCTGCTTGCACTTTGACCATGCCCTCTGCCCTCCATCACCAACCGTGCGCTGCACCCTGCTCGCTGCTGCCCGCCGCGGCCTCAAATCGCCCCCCAGGAGGCCCGCGAAGCCGAGGGCCTCATCTCGCGCGTGCCGGCCCCCGACGCCGCCCGCGTCCGCGCCATGTGGGACGCGCTGCTCGTCGCGCGCCGTGACTGCGAGGCCATGGCCGCGCGCGGCGTGCGGGTGGCGCGGGATGTCAGCAGGGACTGGCAGGAGACCGTGTCTGACCTGATTGACCGCGTCGTGGCGCAGGACAGCGAGATTTTGGCGCTCAAGGGCGACCTGAAGCAGGCGCACGCGGCCGCGGCGGCCGCGCAGGCGGCGAGCGCGGCGCCGCCCGCGGAGGAGCTGCACGGGCAGGTGGCGCGGCTGAAGCGGCACAGGGACCGGCTGGTGAGGGACAATGCGGACCTGGCCGCCGCGCTCGGCGAGGCGCAGGCGGCTGCGGGCGCGGCCGCGGCCGAGGCCGCGGCGGCGGGCAAGGCACTCGAGGGCGTGCGGGCGCACGCGGCCGCCCTGTGGCAGCAGCACACGCAGCTGCTGCGCCACCACATCAGCGCGGCGGCGTACGCAGAGCGGCTTGAGGGCGAGGCGCGCGTGGCCGCCGCCATGGCGCAGCAGGCGGCGGGCGGCTGGGGCGGAGGGGCTGGCGCCTTGGAACAGGCACCGGGTGCGCTGCAGCCGGTGCCGCCGCCGAGCACGGCGTTAGGGGCCACGCGCAGTGGCACGCCGCCGTCGTGCGGCAGTGCTTACAGCACCGTTGCTCAGTCCGCAGCAGCGGCCTCGCAGCAGGCACGGCGCGGCAGCCCACGCGGCCCCGGGGCCCGTGGCAGCCCCCGCGCGGTGAGGGGCACCCCTGTCAGCATCACGGGGGCTGTCGCCTCCCCGCGGCTGGGCTGCAGCAAGCTCGGCCTCCCGCCCGCTGTGAAGGACCGTCTCGACGGCGGCAGGCACAGTCCCGTGGAGGGTGGCGCGGTCACCGCTGCCGCTGCTGCTACGGCTGAGCACGTCTCCAGCAGCGGGGGCGAACGGTGGGTTGACCGTCCCTCGGACGAGTTTGACCACCCGGCGGACGACCAGGCGCCTGCGTTTGGCTCTGGGCTTGGCGGCAAGCCCGCGCAGCCGCAGCAGCAGCACCTGGGCCAATTCAACTGGCGGGAGGACATCGAGGCATGCAGGGCGCAGCTCAAGGCGGTCAATGCATTGTGCGGTGTGTGGTGCGGGGATGGCGCGCTGCGCGCCGTCTGATCAGCATCTGGCTGGCGGCGACTCAGGAGCATGCGATGTAGGCAGTTGAAGAGCGAGCAGCACAGAGCAGGCTAGTTGGAGTGGGTGGGATCGAGTTTGTCAGGGGATTGCGACGAAACATCCCTTTGTCAAGTTGAATAACGCATGGAATCAGCGAGGCTGGAATGGTCATGGAGGCGGAGGCGGTTTGCGCACGCAATCTGCGCAGCAGGTCGTGACTGCCGAAGCGTATCAGAGTTTTGTCGCTGCCAGTGGGCATGATCAAGTGTGTTGTGCGCCGTTGTCGACACGTGCAGTGTTCGCATCCAAGCGGGTCACCACGGCACATGAACATGACAGATCCACGGGCTTTGCACACATGGTCAACAATGTGTTGTTGCATGGTCAACGCAAACACTGTGTGTAAACAGCACATCGCCTGGAGTTCAGTTGTCAAGCGTTGAGATGGCATGCATGCAGCTGGCAGCGTCTTGCATTTCGCGGCAAAGGGCAGCCTGCTGTGGTGTGGGCCTGGTTGGTGGTGCTGTTCACACTGGGCGGAGCGCGACACTACCGAGCACCCAACCAGCGTCCCTCTCATGTGCTCTTGGCCAACCACCCCTCGCCCTACGTCGAGCTCTACTAATTGACAATTTTCTTCATAAAGACGGTCCATACACGAAGCAGGCGCAGCGGGCGTCATATCCACAGCCCGACCCCCGATCTAAGCCCTTACGCGGGCTATCACCACTTTCGCCGGTTCTCCTTGGAGTTGTGTGGTGCGATGCTGTCGCAGGGGTGGCAGGCGGCCTCTCTGCTGCTCCCGGGGCTGCAGCGTGCCACTGCAGTCTGCAGCGTGCTTGCCAGGGAGCTCTCTGGAGTTTCTGGAGCGGGGTGAGCCCATTGATTGGGTGGATGTGCGTGATGGGGGTGTTGTAGGGCCCAGATCATGTTGCGAGTAGGTCTTCAGGGCCTTGGCTTGCCTGCTGCGCTTTCCATTGTCAGCACCGAGCTGTCTAGGTGCGTCTGGGGCCCACTGCTGTCAGCATACCACATACGCCTCGCATGTGTTTGCAGGTTCATCGGCGCGCAATCGCCGCAGCAGCAGCAGGCACAGCAGCACGTTCCGCAGCAGCAGCAACACCAGCAGCAGCTCACCACAGCGCCCCCCTCGGCACTGGAGCAACGTCGCGGCTTCGCGCTGGCAATCGCGCGGAAGCTGGAGGGCCGCAGCTACAACCTGCGCAACGATGTGGTGCAGGGCCACTTCGACGGCCTCGCTGATTACCTAATCAAGGTGGTGCCAAAGTGGATCAAGTTCGGGGTGGCGGGACCGCCGCAGAGCAACGACACTCACAACGAGCTGACTGTTTACACTACGCCCGAGACACTGCTGCCGCTGGCCAGGTTGGCGAGGCAGGCGGGCGCAACAGCAGCAGCCGCGGCTTGGCTGCGCCCTGCTGCACATCAGCCCCCAGTTGGCCGCCAAGACAGCACTGGCTGCTGCCTGTTTGCGTCGCACAAGCACACACGCCGGTGCTGGCAGGCTGGCTGTGCTGCGGCCCTGTTTCCGAGCCGGCAGTGCTGGCATCGTCCAGCGACCTCGGTGACGTCAGCTCAAGCCGCCTGCTGCACCCCGGCGCCGCCGCAGGTTCCTGCGTGACCACGTAAACACGCAGTTCAAATGTCTGATCGACGTCACCGCCGTCGACTTCCCGGAGCGCCCCGCGCGCTTCGAGGTGGTATACCACCTGCTGTCCCCGCGCTGGAACAACCGCATCCGCATCAAGGTGGCCGGCGCAGCGCGTGCCCATGGCTGTGCAATAGGACGGCGGCATATTCTGACACGGCTATTCGATGGTTCGGCGCATGGGCGTGGGGGTAAGGGGCGGCAGACGAGGAAGGCATGCCAGGTCCTGTGTCATGGCACGCCACGGGACCAGCAAGCCCAGCCCGCCCGCATTCATTGCATGTCGCCCATCCCAGGTGTGCGTGGACGAGGTGACGCCGGTGCCCAGCATCTGCAGCGTGTACCCGGCCGCCAACTGGTTTGAGCGCGAGACCTGGGACATGTTTGGGGTCTTCTTCAAGGACCACCCGGTGGGTGCGGGGCGAGACGGCAGCGCTGGGCCCGGCTGCTCGGCTCGACGATTGCAGGCGGAGGGGCAGCAGTCGTGCGTTTTTCGCAGACCCTGCACTTCTTGCTCTTTTGGGGGTTGATGCGGTCGTTGCGCTGAGAAGGCCGCAAATCTAGCCGCATAGCTTGCAGCTCGACTCTCATGGTCCCCCTGTTGCACTGCGGGTTAGTACCCTCGCACCCCCCCTACCACCGCGCCCCACAGGACATGCGCCGCATCCTGACAGACTACGGCTTCACGGGCCACCCCCTGCGCAAGGACTTCCCGCTGTCGGGCTACACTGAGGTGCGCTACGACTACGCCAAGAAGCGCGTCGTCAGCGAGCCTCTGGAGCTCAGCCAGGAGTTCAGGTGCGGCTCGGGGGGCGGGTGGCTGCGGCGGGAACTAGGGGGTTCTGGGTGGACCGATGCGCAGCACCTGAGGGGCTGTCGAGTGCTCTCTTGCACGGCGCAGCCAGAGGCATCCTGCCACGCCGAGCGCGCTGTGTCCCTTGAGTCGAGCTTGCTGCGGAGCACGGCGTGCTTTGCTCAACCGCCTGCCCAGCCCTCGAATAGTCCCTGGAATAGTCAAAGCCACTGCTGTCATCACCAACCCCGCATCCTTTCCACACTTCAGGTACTTTGATTTCCAAAGCCCATGGGATACGCTGCCCCGCTAGCGGGGTTGCAGCTGAGGGTGAGCCAGGGAGATGCCCGATGCATTCGAACTGCAGAGGCTGCAACAAGCAGCAGCACAGCGCCAGCGCGCTGCTGTGAGCGGTGCTCTTGAGCAACCCCAACTAGTTACGTCTGCATGCAATAGATGTTCCCAAGTTGGCTGTTTATCTGATGGACGATTGCACGTAGCAGGTTGTAAGCTGTCTCATGGCTTCAGCTCTGCATTTGATATGGTGGCTCTTGTGACCAGCTTTCGTACGAGCCAGCCAATGGAAGAATCATCCATGTCGCCGCACGCGTGCAGACGTCCGCCCGAGAGGCTGTGTGCTTTACAATTTGTATCTTAGGAACAGGCATGGCGCACAAAGGGCATGGCAACGCTGACGCGCCGTGAACAGAATTCCAGCATCCAGCCACCCCACGAAGGGAAGGCGGGCAAACAACGGCGCCACCGGTGCCGCAAAGAAAACCCAACAGCGCGCAATCCACCCTGCGCGCCACTGCTCACATGCTGCTGTACCCCTGCAACGAGCAGAAGAGCTGCTGCGCCAGTCCTCCTGCCTTGATTCAATGGTAATTGCGGTCTCTGAAGCGAGCCACCCAGCCAAATCCGGCGCCTCTCGCAGCGTCAGTGGGGGAAAGCGATCAATCGTCGTACACACTGCAGACGCGCGGGGCATGAGCGGCATGAGCGGGCGAGTGAGGACGGGACAAGTGAAGTGTTAACATTGATATACAGTGTATGCTCAATGAAAGGGCGAGTAGGGCTGACCCTTGCGGATGAGCCTGCCGCTCTCATGCAGGCGACTGCCGGTTTGACGTGTTCAAGACACTCAGTGCCACCTTGCACCCACCGGCATTCATCAGCGTCGGGGTTCTCGCCTGCTCATACATGGTGGAATGGGGGGGGGGAGCAGCAAAAGCGTTGGAAGAGATGGCGGCTGAAGCAAGGATGGAATGGACGCGGGTAGGGACCAAACCCACACCAGCTGCCCACAACTGACTTGGGGCAGCAAACGAGGCCAAACAAGTGACCCATGTGTACTCCAGGAACAAAGTCCCCGACTCGTCCTATACGGTGGCGTTCATCCACCCTTGCAACAGCCCTGCCGCATTCGCCCCGTGCCATGCTGGCGCTGCACACCGCAGAACTGCTCGAGGGGGTCGTTGGCGTTGGTGGCGGCCTGCAGTGGTGAGGTAAGAGGAGTACCAGGCAGGATGATTACCAAGACTCAACAGGACGATAGGTGAGCTGGCTGAAAAGGGTGCCTCAGGGCGCATGGAACGACTGGGCGCATTGAATGCGCCAGCAACTGCGAGGTTGGACTGTGCCGCGCCAGCGCTCTGCGCCTCCCCCGATCAGCTCACGTCCTGGTCCTTCTTGTGAGAGATGGCAGCGCTGATCTCCTCCACCTGCACGAGAAGCGATCCTGTTGTTCTGAGTGCAAGTGGCAGGGATCGCAACACGTCCGCGGGCTGGTTCTGGGCCCATGATGCCTTGGCGTCCACCCGAGCCCGCCATAGCAATTGTTGTCCCAACTCACGTTGTCCCAGGCAGCGGCGCACTCGCCAACAGCACCACCCTCGCAGACCTCCTCTGCCTCCTTGATGGCGTCCTTCAGGATCGCCTGGGCCTGCTCCTGCGGTCATGCAGGGCCCGCAGATAGGGATAAGAGCTCCAGAAGACTTCAGAAAGGGGGCGGGACGACCGGCAGACGCCTCGTTGATGCTCCCGGGAGAGGACTTTGTGCAAGAGCTGACCCTTGCCACGCGTCGTGTGCAACCCACCGCCCCCACCATGGTCCGGCGCAAAAAACTTACCGGCTGAGCACTCATGCGCACGACGCGCATGGTGGGGCGCGCAGCGATGCGCACACCGGACTTGGCCACGGGCCGGACAGTCGAAACGCGAGCACACAGCATCCTGGCTGCTTGAGAGCTGTTGAAGACGTGTTTAATCTGCGGGTGAAAATGTGGTAGTTCCGAAACAGGCCTTGCTTTTGAACTCGGCCTGCAGAAGCTGGCACTCGGGTTCCTCCTCGAACGCAAACCTGTTCCTAATCCCCCGGGGTCATCAGCGAGCACACATGGATGGTGTTCACATACGACGGAATTTTGTACATCAACAGCACTCGTCACAGTCACGATGCATCACATGTCGCTCAAGGGCGATTGCGCTGTGTGGTCCATGCACAGGTCAAAGCCCCTGCATCAGCGGCTGTAATGCATGCACGCTGCGCGAAGCAGCAGGGATGACACAGCGAGGCGGGATAGGGCGACCTTATCTACATCTTGAGCAAAACGCTGCCCACGTGCACAAGTGCGTTTGATAATACGCATGTGACGCGGCATAACAGGGGCACGGAGAGACGGAACCCGCTAATTGTAGGCAAATGATACACACTGACATACACACCACGCAGAATGATACGCCACCAAGTTGCACACTGAGCTGACTTCAATTTTCAGTGTATTGGCATCTTTTGGTGTCGGGCAAATCAGTCGAAGCGCGAAGCCAGCCCTGCTGTTCAAGCATGAACGACGCCTTCTGGGGACGCTTGCTGAGCAAGCAGTTTCATCCCCCCAACCCCCCCTCGGCCTTGAGGCGCTCTATGTGTGGCCCAAGCTCCGCGGCCACGCGCTCGTACACCTCCCGCTTGAATGAGATCACCCTGGACGGCAGCTCAGCAAGTGGCATCCACTGCCAGTCCTTGAACTCACGATGCTCTGTTTCCAGGTCGACCTCGGCGTCGTCGCCAGTAAAAGCAAACAGGAACCAGCGCTGCGCCTGCCCGCGGTAGCGGGCCCACGCGCCGGTGAAACGGCTGCGCACCTGAAGGAGCAGATGAGGACCAAGGCGGCAGGCAGTAGGGGCGTGAGGGTGCTGAATCAATCCCAGTCCATGCAAACGTGGGAGTGTGCGTGCTATGAGTTTCATGATGCCGCGTGGCAGCTGAGGTTGACCGCCGCCCTTCACAGGGCCAGCCAGCTCTACCCGGCCACTCCCAACTCACTAGCAAGAACCCCGCACCTCGGTTGGAAACTCGTAGGCCACCCAGTCATCCAGCTGCGCCACCAGCCGGACGCTGCTGATGCTGACTTCCTCCTTCAGCTCCTGCAAATATGGCCAGAGTTCGCGAGCATGGAGGTGTGCCCGGGGTGTTTGTGCTGCCGCAGGCATTGGCGCTGCGACTGATGCATAGCAGGGCAAGGCCGGACGGCAATAAGTCACATCTGCCCTTGCACTGCACTTTGGGACGTGAAAGGTGCGGGTCCCTTCGAGATGCGTGCCGCACGCCCTCAAAACGCAGCACGGGTGTGCACGCACCCGCACGGCCGCCTCCAGCGGGGCCTCCCCGGGGTCGATGCCGCCCTGGGGCATCTGCCAGCTGTCAGGGAACGGGTCGTCCAGGCGGCGCGCCGCAAACACCTGCGTGGTGTGGCGGGGTGGCTGGAGCGCCCGCGTGGCCACCTGCCGCGCTTCGTCCAGGTGGAAAAACGAGCTGCGTGAAAACTAGAAGCGCACCAGCCCCTTCTTGTTGACGACGCAGATGCCGACGTTGGGCCTGAAATCGCGAAGCTCGTCAGGGAGCACAAGCTCCGCACCCTTCGCAGGCAGCACGCGCACTCGTGGTGCATGTCGATGTGTGCTGCGACTGCTGGTGCTGCTGCGTCTGTGCCCCCATGTCGCCGAACGTCGCAGGATCGAACGCATTGTTTCTCGATAACAACATTTGCAACGTTGCCGACCAAAGTTCACACAAATACGAGCTCGCGCGGCGGGAGTTACCCCACTTTCCGGTACCACACCTTGCCCCACCGCGCATTCATCAGCGCGTCACGCTATCCAATCAATATCCGATTCGAATTTTATCATCATCGCCGGATCGATAGCTGGTCTGCTGTGCTCCTGAACTGTAGTAGACCGCAGCTCGAGCAGCGTCGTCCGACTCAAGCGGGGGCTGCTTGCGCCCACCAATTCAATCATAATGCAGATGAACAGGACGTCGGCCCAGTGCCGCACTTTCCGGGGGCCAGGGCGCGCCTCACGGAGGAGTGCAGTGGTCTTTAGCGCGGCGTCGGAGCAACCCACGCTCTGGACGCCGCCGGCCGCCGGCGTCGCCCAGCCGGGGCCCATCCAGCTGGGCCGGCCCGGCGAGCCTGGCGGGCCGACCCGCCGCGGCTTGATGCAGAGCCTGCTGTTGGGCGGCGCCATCGCTGCTTGCCCCTGCTGCGTCGGCGATGCACAGGCGTCCGGCAACGCCAAGTTTGACTACGGCACTCTGTCCGGCCCCATCAGCTGGGGCGGCACCTGCAGCAGCGGCCTGCGCCAGTCGCCCATCAACATCCCGGCCAAGGCGATCAGGACCTCCACCACGACGCGCGCGGCTGCGGCCTGCAGGCCCGCGCAGGTAGACGTGCGCGGCTACAAGCCCGTCAAGCCCATGATCCTCAACACAGGCGTCGGCACCATGCAGGTGCGCGCACGGGCAACGCCCACGCGCGGGCCGCAGGTGGCTCGCTGCTCGCGCGCCCGCGCGCACCAATGGGGTATCAAACTATGCAATGTGCGACGGCCTGCAAGCGCCTTCAAATCCCCGTGCGCACCGTCGATGCTAGCGCATGGGTTCGCCACCTATTCTGGAAGCTTGTCCGCACACTTCTGGATGCTGTGCGGCAGTACAGCGGCACACCGCTGTAATACCAATTAGCTCCCGATTTCTTACCCTGCATGAAACCCCCCGGCGCCCGGACCCACCACCTAACCATCCCCCATCCGTCATCCTGCTCTGGGCACGTCGTCCTGCCTTGTCGCTCTCACAAGTCAGCGCCTCATCAATCGCACATCGCACCACCCAACCCGCCGCAGAGCACCACAATCCCAGCACCCCTGCGCACACAGCCCCCTGCCAACCACC
>NW_014012975.1:17139-23319 GCF_000611645.1 Monoraphidium neglectum
CCCCACAGCCCCACCCCCCACCCCACACCGACGCCACCCCAACGCCCCTCAACCGCAGGTCAACTTCGCAAAGGGCACGCAGACCCTGGTCTGCGGCGGCGCTGACCTGGAGCTGCTGCAGTTCCACTTCCACACGCCTTCTGAGCACGCATTTGATGGGGAGCGCACGGCCATGGAGGTCCACCTGGTGCACCGCAACATGGCAACGGGTGAGGGCCCATGGGGCGGCGTGCAGCTTCTTCGGGAAACGGGGTGGGCGGGGGTGGTGGCGTGCTTGCGGTGACGCCCCTGTGTAATTTTGTGGTGTCTGTGTGCTGCTGCGTGCGTCTGTGTGCCTGTGTGTCTGAGTTTGTGCTTCTGATGTTGCAAACGTGTCTGTGTGTCCGTGTGTTATCTGAGTTGCCTGTGTGTCTGTCTGTGTGTGTCTGTGCGTCTGGTGTGAAACGAGGACAGCTGCACATAGACATGATGAACACAGCGGAGAGGAAGCCGGTGTTGGCGGGGCCTGGCTTGCATGTTGTGTGTCGGCTGCATATCCCTGGGACATCACGTGATCATGGGAGGCCCAGGCTGTGACCTGGGTTGCGCGCAGCGAATAATGTGCAGAACAGCAACGGGCGCGGCCAGCCGCAAGCTGGCATTCGCGCAGGGGCGGGGGGAGAGGGGGGTCGCAGGTTGCGGCCTCCATCCACCTTGGACAGCTGCCCAGCGCTGCCTGCGGTGGCCAAATCTTCTCCAAATCTTCTCCAGACGCCAGCAGCCCCCGACGCGCTCCGCATTGCAGCCCGCTACGAACCTGCACGCACACGCGCACGTCCTCTGCCCACGGCCTGCCCGCCCACTCGCCCCCCCAAAACCCCCGACCCGGCCCCACAGGCCAGCTGTCCGTCCTGGGCGTTATGCTCGAGGTCGGCAACACCCCAAACCCGGCGCTGTTTACTGCGCTGAAGTACGCCCCCGCGGAGGCGCGTAAGGAGGCGCAGTGCCCGATCACTATCGACCCGAAGCAGCTGCTGCCGCGGGGGCAGAACAACTGGCAGTACGTGCGGTACACCGGGTCGCTGACCACCCCGGGGTGCTCGGAGGGCGTGGAGTGGTACGTGATGCTGCAGCCCACCACAGTGACGCCCGAGCAGGTGGGCACGAGGGGCGGCTATCGGCTGCCTTGGGGCGGGGCGAATTTATGAAGGGCATCGGGCAGGCAGAGTTTCCTTGATGCGCCTGGATGGCGAGCGGCGCTCGACAAGGAGTTGGCACGCAGTTTGTCAGCAAAAGCAACAGAGGGGCTCGCAGCAGCCGTATCTTCTCCGTGTGCTGCAAGGCGTGTTCACGAATCAGGTCGGCGGGGCCGCTCGGCCCCTCAATAACATAGTCCACGCACCTGTCACCGGGTCCTTCAAACGGCGACCCGGGCCGCGCCCCCGCAGGTCCTGGGTTTCGCGACATACGCCAGCGGCGGCAAGTCCCTCGCGCAGAACTCGCGGCCGCTGCAGCCCCTGAACGGCCGCGCCTTCGACCTGCAGTACGACTGCAGCTTCGGGGCGTGATGACCTGGCGGATGGGCCCAAAAACCGCCCGGCCGGGCACGTGGTCGCGCAGGGCCGCGCCAGGGCTCGGGCGGCCCGCGCGCAGGGGGCGACTAGACAATGCAGATTGCGTTGCCGCCGGCGGGGCCTGGCGGAGACGACTAAATGGCGGCGGCACCTTGTGCCGCCTGGCGGGCTTGTGCCGCCGAGAACGAGCGGCTGGCACGGGCGAACGAGAGAACGCCGCAAGAGCGGCCCCCATCGCCCGACACCCTTTATGGGCGGATGGCAGCAATTTCTTTACTATGACACCGCGCCTGCCTGCTCTGCCGTTTTAGGAGGGTAGGCAGGCTGCGTCGCGTGCGGCAACGGCAGCCGGCGAGGGCCGGGGGGAGGAGGAGGGGGCTTTAGAGGGACGAGGGGACGCGCCACGTGTGCACAGGCATCCACCTTTGCAGCATGTGTGCGTGGGCGCGGCCCCTCCCACGATGCAGCACACCTGGGGCCCGGCCGCGCCGTTCCGCACGGCCATGCGCGCGCGGCAGTTGCTGGTGCCCGACAGCGGTAGCAGTTGGTTTGCCCGGACGCGGCAAATCGTTTGGAGCTTCCTCGTGCAGCATGCGCGCACATGACATGCGCTGAGGGGTGCGCTCTGGGCCTTGCTGCTGCCGGTCTCCGGGCGCAGCGCGCCTGTCGAGCGCAGGCTGCGCACGCTGCACTTTCAGAATTCTGATGGCACGCTGCCGCGCCTCACTGCAATCTCTGTTTCTCGTTCCATCTGGAAGCATGCTTGAAAACCGACGGTGCCAGCCGCAAGCGACGCTGCTCTGGGTGGCCGGTTGGTGCCCCTTCAACAGAGCAGTGGAGCTTTGCGGCAGTGCCATTTTGGCTCCCATTCATCCTGTATGTGCGGGCTTTTCGCACTCGTGAAAACGCAGCTGCTGTAAACGATACGCATTTGCATCAGCACATCTGGGTACATGCGTGTTTGACAGGGGCTAAAAGGTGGCAAAGAGGCCCGCTGGGACGCATGCACAAGCAATGCATGGGGGCCACCTGATGAGTGGCCAGCCTCCCTTTGATGTGTTACAATTTCCAGGCAGCACCCTTTCACAGACATTACATTGTGCACCTCGCACCTCCAACCTTGCATTGAAACCCGTGCTACCTGACAGGTGCATGGGCCTGCTTGCCCACTTGTGTGGGCTGGCAAAATTGTGCAGCGCCAACATCAACACAATCAGCAACAAAGCCGCCCCCACCCCGCCCATGTGCAGCGCCAGTCGCGTTGAACACTGTTTCAACACTTGCACGCCACCGACACAGTGATGCCGCCTTGAGTCAGCATCACATGGCTCACGACACGCACACCAGGTATAAAATGAATCATCCTCCCTCGGCACTCTGAAGACCGTGCACGAGGCCGCACGGCTCTATGGCACACACTGCCTCGGAGCTATGTCCCACGCTGCGTCAAGTGGTGGCCCACGGACCTGCGCATGATGGCGAGCGTGAGTATGTGCGCACACGCAGCAGAGCGCATGTGTGTGTGTGTGTGTGTGTGTGTGTGTGTGTGTGTGTGTGTGTGTGTGTGTGTGTGTGTGTGTGTGCGTGAGTGTGCACGAGTGCGTGTGAGGGCATGCAAGAGGGAGGGGTATGCTGTGTGTGAGCGTGCTTGTCCGTGCATGCATATGTGTGCGTGGGGCAGTCACCGGGCGCAAGCCAACTTGCGTGTGTGAGTGTTAGAGGGTTTGGTTGTTCACGCGCGCGTGTGCACGGAGCAGTGTGCTGCACGGGTGCAGGTGCGGACTGCCAGGAGCTGCAGCCCATGCAGGCAGCGCCAGGGACAACGAGAGCCCCGAAAAACTGTGCACCAGCGAGAGCAAGCACAGTTTGCGCTCGCTCGGGCCCGGCACCCGACTTCTGCGCGTTTCGCAACACGGCGCACCAGCGCTACAGATGCCCGAGCCCCTCCGCAACGGCCCACCTGTTGACGCCCTCTACGGCGTCTGTGCCGCCTGTCTTCTCCTGCTTCATCAGATCAGAGTTTGACACCTTCATGTCCTCTGGCTGCGTGGGTTTTGAGGGGGGTACAAGAGGTTGCCAAAGAGGTTCCCTGAGCAGCCCAGTACTGTGCATCATCCCGCTCCCGTTTGAGTGCTTGCAAGGGGGCTGCACCATTTTTAAGCAGGGCCTAGAGGAGCCGGTTGTGGTTGGATCACAGGCATCGAGGGGGGCCACGTGCGATGAGGGCTGCCAGAGCCTGCATCGACACAGCAAACTGCCTGGTGAATTTGCACGCCGTCCAAAGTGCTGCGCTTCCACCATCAGCATGATGCGGTCACGACACAGGATATTTGCACTTGCCAACGGAACTCACCTTGCTGCTGCCAGCGGGCCCCATCCACTCCTTGATGTGCTCCTGCTCCCCATGGGTGCGCAGGTTGGGCTGGGGGAAGTCGCTGCTCGTGCCAGCAAGGGCATAGGATTGGGGCAGAAGCAATGTGTCGCGTGGTGGGGAGACTGAAGGCTGCGGTGACTACCAAGTATCATGCGATATGCAAATCTCTTCGCAGGCTGCAATCAACATTGGGGTGCTTGGGTTGCAGTTGCCAACAATGACAATGCCGAGGTGGCGCCCCCTGGCTTGGCACGTGCGGGATTGCGCCATGCTCTCGCACCTCTTCGGGTCCAGAGCCGCCCTGATCAGATCATCAGCCATGATGATGGATGCGCTTTGGCTGACACTGGCCTTTCGCGAACGCAGATGGCGGTCGGTGCGGATGTGATCTCAAGGGGGACCCCGAATTGCGTAGTTTGGGGTGCTGATGAGTAAAATTGTTGGGTGGTATACCATGTATCTTGTCGAAGTAGAGTCAGGGTGGAGTCCCCCGACGAGTATGTGCCTGACTGCTGACTCGAATGTGCACCACCCCTGATGACATCATCGACTCGGCGCACATATCTGGGCTCAGTGCAGCAGGTCTGCTTAGTTTGAAGTGGTGGCATAATTGGTCCAGCCTCCACATGCGTATCAGGGCGCTGCGGGGCGGCTCAACGTATGTGCAGCTCAAGGGCGCAGTGCGGTGTGGTGCATCTGGCCCTAGACAGAGATGCCCAGGGCGTGTGCCGGAGCCATCCGCAAGCCAGATAGATAGATAGATAGATAAGTTACTCATACCATAGCATCACTGCCATCGGCCTCGCGCTCATCAGAGCGGACCTCCTCATTCCTAACCTTCCAAGCCATCGGGAACAAGGCCTTCCTGACGCAACAAGATTGACCGTTCCTGCAGCTGCCATTGACTCACGCTCAGTCGCAGCTCTACGTGCGGTCAGCGCGAGCGCTCTCGGCTTGCGGGCCTCTGCAGCTTCACCTGCTCACACTGTACTGCTGGCAAGTGCGTGCGGGCTTACGGGAGCCAACCCACTGCGTCGCTTCGACTGGATTAAGAGCACAGTAGCCCAAGTGTCGCCCTGTGTCAACTGCAGAGCTAAACAACGCCACAGCCGGCGGCACCCGTAAGCGTATGGAACCAAAACATCGGGCGTTGGCGGGGCCCGGAAGGGCGGCAATAATGAATTCATGGGCTCATACCAAGGGCCGCTTGCCGTGTGCCCCTTTATCAACAGCGCAGGCAGCCCAGACTTGCGCCAGCTCAGCCGGGGGTTTGAGTGGCTGCAGAATTTAAGACGGTCAACACGAGGTCCAGGACCTTGGACGGATGACTCTCAAACACCAGCTCACGCCCATGGCACACATTGCTGGTCAATGATTTGTCAACGCAGCGGAGCAATGCACGTCATCTGCACTGGCGGCATGTCCCCGTTGCTGCACGGGACCCATGCTGGTTGGCAAGCAAGCATCATGGCTGTCTTGCAGGGCACAGGGACTTACAAGGGGAGGGACAGCAGCACGTATGAGCAGCGCGCGCCCGCGCACAGCCCGCAAGCGCTCACACCGGCAGGCCAAAGCCTCCATCCACGTGTAGCTAGAGGGTTTAGCGTTTAGCGGTGCACGTAGAAGCAGGGCGTCAAAACGGCAGCACGTGTACAAGAGAGCTCTGCGTGACCACCTGCGCCCCCGCCCGCGGCGCCGCCACCCGCACCGACGGCAGCGGCAGCTCCCCGGCCGCGTGCGCGACGAGCTGCCACGCCACGCGCGCCTCGCCGCGCGGCGGGAGCGCGAGGGTCTGCGCCTTGTCGCCGCTGAAGACGAAGCCGCGCGCGTCCTGCACCGTGAGGGCCACCTCCTGCGGCTGCCCTGAGAAGTTTTTGAGCTGCAGGGGTGAGCAGGCATGCCCGGGGGTTTGAGCGTGAGCAGGGCGATGACAGGGTTGTTGGTCGGGGAGCAGGCGAGCCTGGGCTCGTGAGCGGCGGCGATACACGGTGCTTTGAGCCGTGCAGGCAAGCATGCGGCCGCGCACTCCAGCGCCGTGCAAACCGTCCTGCCTCGTGCGGGCCCTCTGCAGACACCGCAGGACAGCCGCCCGCCCGCACGCCCCGGCCCCGGCAAAGGAAAGCCTATTATGAGGGGCGCACCTGCATCTGGAATGGGAACGCGATGCCCGCCGTCACGGCGGGCGGGCTCACGACGCGCGCACTGAGCACGCTCTCGAGCACTGTCACCCGCGGCAACTCCAGCGCTGTCGCC
>NW_014012974.1:0-20403 GCF_000611645.1 Monoraphidium neglectum
GGGCGACGGGAAAGTGGTGGTGGGGGTGCAGGGGGGGGTGAGGGTGGGGGTACGGGTGGGAGGGCCGCGAGGCAACGTCGAGGCACGCGCACGAGCGGAAGCGCTGATCACTGGAGGGAGAGGGGGAGGTGTTTGGAGGGGCTGCTCAGGCCTCGCTCATCAACACACACACACACGTACATACACACACACACACACACACACACACACACACACGCACAATTTCGCATACGCGCGTACACACACACACGCACGCACAACGAACACGGCCGAAAGCCTCACGTGTCCGATGGTCGGGTCGTCAGGGCGCGTGAGGGATATGGTGCAGCTGGTCTCAGTCATGCCGTAGCCCTCCAGCACGGTGCAGCCGAAGCAGATGCGCAGGAACTGCATCACCTCCGCGCTGATGGGGGACGCGCCTAGGAGGGGGCAGGGGCGTCGGCGCGCCGCCGTGCCGTTTTCTGGTGACGCTGTAACTTCAGATCAAATCGCGACCGGCCCAAGGGCATTGATGCAACACTCAAGGTCGGGCGTGTTCAGTTGAGATGCGGCTCCCCCCCTCGGCCTCGCAGGCAGGCGTCGCTGTGGCGTCGAAGACTGCGACGCGCAAACAGCCTCTCCAGCACGCGCGAACACACACACACACAACACACACGCAATCTCTCTCTAGGACACACACACACACAAAAAGACACGCACGCATACACATAAACGCGCGTACGGGAGTTTGCACACCTACACACGCACGCGCACACACACACAAACACACAGTCACGCACCAACTCTCAAACAGCGGCGCCACCTCACCTGTCGTGAGGTACTTCACCTCTCCCCCCAGCTTGGCCCTGACCTTGCTGAACACAAGACGGTCCCACAGCGGCCCCCAGCGCCCGCCACCCAGGTCACCCGCCTCCAGCGCCGCCTTCTTGGACGCGTACGCCTTTCATAAGCCAAGAACAAAACGATGGCGCACAGGGGGGGGGGGCGCTGCTTGATAAATCCATAGGAATTTGTGGAGTTGGCACGCGTGGAGCTGCAGCGAGGGCCCTGGTAGCGCCTGGCAACCCCGCTGGGGCCGCCGCTGCGCGCTGGGGTGGTGCGGCTGTACGAGCTGCAACTGTCATGGCACTTTGCCCGTCGCACTGAGCCCCCCGGTACCCACCCGCTCGAACAGGGCGCGCGACATGGGGTTGCCGTCGCGTATGGCGCCCATGACTCTGTCGTAGATCCGGTTCCACAGCCGCGGCACACTCACAAAGATGTGGGGCTTGAGGACCTGCGGGGGTTGCCCAGGCGCGGTGAGGGAAGGGGGGGCATACATTTGGAGGGGCAGGGTAGGAGTTGGGTTTGGGCGATGTCGCTGTGTGTGCGTGCAGGGATTACAAAGGTGCGCGCGGCGATGATGCGCGGCGAGCGGAGGTTGGGCAGTGTATATGCTGCCACCTGGTTGCGTCCTCACACCTGCACACCGACAAACACACACACACACTCACGCACACACGCACACACGCACACCCCGCCAAGCTTGCTGTTTAACAAAACAGTCAAAACTGACTCATTGATTGTTTTGCACGTCAGAGCACACGCGGCTGGAAGCACGTCCGGCGGACTCACCATGACGTCATCCAGCAGCTCCTGCACGTTGCCCGAGTAGAACCCGATGCTGCCCCCCATGTGGATCGTCATCTGCAGGCGGGGGTGACGCGGCGCCAGGCGACGTGAGGCCCCCATGCATATCATCAACACACGCGGCAATCGGCCCGCAACCCCTATTTTGCGCTACATATCAGGAGAGATCCTGGCCGCCCAAGCAAGCCGAGCGGCGCGGGCGCTTGCTTGCAATGCCAAGCCCAAGGGGGAACTGGTGGCCCCGCCACCGCGTCTGTCCAAATGCCTCGAGGCCCTGCGCAACCTCTCTAATCAGTAATCAAACACTTTTGATGCCCCCGTCACCGCAGGCCGCCCAGCCAGCAACGCCGCACCCCACCGTCATGTTGTTTCTCTCGTAGATGTGGGCCAGAGGGAGGTAGCTGATGTGGCGGTCCCCCGGCTGGAACTCGTCCAGCAGCGCCGCGGTGCCGGCCGCGTCGGCGATCAGGTTGGAGTGAGTCAGCATCGCGCCTGGAGGGGACGGAGGGGTGCGGGGTCACGGGGTGACGTGGGAGAGGGCTGTCTTGAGTTGCTTCCGGACCCCTGTGGGGCCCGAGGGTGGGGTTCACGCCTGTTGCGGGGGCGGGAGGCCCTCCCAGAGTCAAGTGGGCGGAGCCGCGTGATGGTGCAGGCGGTCCCGACACTCCCCACCCCCCACCAACAAAGCGGCAGGACAACGCCTGCAAAGTCGGTCTCGGCAGGCGGGGGAGGCGGCAGACGGCGCGGGGCGCGGCGGGGCGCGGCGGGGCGCGGCGAGGGCGGCCCGCCGGCGGCCGCGCACCCTTGGGCGTGCCGGTGGTTCCGCTGGTGTAGCAGATGGTGGCCAGGTCACTGGGCCGCGGCGGCACGTGGGCGCGCGGGTGGCGGCGGCCCAGGGACTCAACCTGCGAGCGAAGGCAACAACGAAACATTGAGAGCCGCCGCACGCGGGCAGTCGGGGGCGCCGTTTGCACTGGCCGCGGCAGGAGCCCTGGCGTGCTGGGGGGCATTTGCGGAAGCCCGCACGTACGCGGGAGGCCAGGGGGACGGGAAGCCTGCCCACCCAGAGGCCCCCGGCCGCCCTCAAACGCTGCGGCGGGGCAGGGCGGTGGTGGTCGCCCCGCACCTGCTCAATAGTGACCATCCGCGCCTTGGCGTCTGCTGGCAGCTCTGGCAGCCGCGACGCGCTCGCGCCCCACACCACCTGCGGGACAAGTATGTTTGATATACAGCGGACGCGCGCACACGTGCACGCTTGTTGGAAGCCTACAGCCAGGTTGCTTATCAGGGCTCAACGGTGGGTGGTGGCGCTTTGCCACACACGCATTGAAAGTTCAAGCTCCTGCCAAGACTGCACTGACCCAGTAGAACAGCAGGTGCGGTGCGTTGCTGCCAGTTAAGGCGCCACTCCTGATCGCTGCTCATTCAGGGTCCCGCGCCACCCACCAGCAGCTTGATGGAGGGGCAGCGCGCGAGGCAGGACGCGAGCGTGGGCAGCACCGCGGTGCTGCAGCCCACGACAGACAGCTCCGCATGGTTGCAGATGAACCTGGCGGCACAGCGCAAAAGGGCACGCGTCAGCTTCATTGCCCTGCAAACCCTACCAGCCCGTCAACCACATTATGCATTGCATTTGTCACAAACTGCCGGCATATGTGAACACATCACGCACAGAGGCACATCCATGCACGTCTGACCGTAAAATAGCTGCAGCTGTCAAGATTCTCATTTGAATGTTCAGCGGCCGATGCAAACGCGGCTGCCCCCCTCCTCCAACCCCGGCGGCTCACTCTACAGCGTCTGGCCCCAGGGTGTCATACAGGGGTACGCTGGTCATGCTGTAGGCGTGCGCCGCGGCATCCAGCAGCACCCACTCTGCCCAAGGGTTGGGTGTGACAGCGCGGCAGGCAGGGTCGGCGGTAAGCCGCGAGCGGGCGAAAGGGGGCCCCGCGGGGGCGGCTGCCGCGCATCGCGCAGGCGGCGGGGGAGAGGCGGCCTGGAAACCGCGCCGTCGCGGGCCCCTGCACGCCCTCTCGCTCTGCTTCCGACTGCCAATTGTAGCAGCCAAGGCCCCCAGACCAGCCCCCCCCCCTTGCACACACACTGACAACACACACACACACACACACACACACACACACACACACACACACACATTATACACATACATTGATAAGTATGCACACAAAAAACACAAACATGTGTACACACACAGGCGCACGCATAAATACACCTATACATACACCCACATGCACGCACACACACATACACACACTCTCACTCTCTCACACATGCACATGACCTAACGAAACACATCCACATGCACAGACCCATGCATGACCCCACCTTTGCAATTAACAGAGTAGAGCCCAATCATGGCCTTGGGGGACACCCCTAGGTGCAGCAGCCCCGACCCAATGGCCGTGCGGATGTCGCCCGCCTGCGGGGCGGCCATGCGGCGCGTTGCGGGTTCAGCGATGCGCTCCCGCGTCTCGCAGCCAGAGGGAGGGGGTCCGCTGCAGTCGTCTATGCTTCAGGAAAGTGCGAATTATTGGGCCTCGTGAAACACATGAGTGGCCATCAATATCTCCTGGCACTGGTGCACCAAGGGCGGGTGGTGGTGGCCGTCCGGCCGCCGCGCTGAGTGCGACGCCCTCAATGCAATGGGCCCGGCCGAACCGCGGGAAGGGGAGGGCGCGGCGCGCGCCCACCTGCGAGTACGTGAGCCAGGTGTAGGGCCCCAGCTCCCCCTTGGAGTCGCGCTTGCGGCTGCCCAGGGCGGCCACCTGCAAACGGTAGGCAGCGATGTGTACTTGAGGGGCTGCGAAGGGTGCCAGCTGCCCCCCCCCCACCCACCCAACTGTCGGCTAGCAGAGAGGCGCGCGCCGTCCGCCTCAGAAGCTGCCAGGGCCTGCTACAAAAGCAGGCGAGCCGGCTGCTGTGCTGTTGGTAGAGCCGGCCGCCACCGCCATGCCACTGGCGCCATTCGTCCCGTGTGCTTCGTTCGCTCGGCTGCCCGTCCCTTGTTTGGTGTCCATTATCCTCTCTTGCTGTCGCTCACGTGCGGAAACCGCGCCACTGCCGTCTCCCAATTGTCATACAGCGTGTGCACGTGCTCGTCCGGCTCTGGGAAGGTGGTGAGCAGCTTCCGTGGGGAGAGCGAGGACCTGGCGCGGGAGCGAGGCAGAAGGGAGCGGGGCGTGGCACGGCGGGGAGGTCGCGCCCAGGCAGCAGCTGTTTGACAAGCCTGCTAATTGTTACGGGCTGGCACAACAGGACGACGGGCGCATGCTGCGCCGCCGCTCCCATGCAGGCGGGCGCTGTCGTACACACCCGCTCACACCTGTACACGTCCCACGAGCCATCCGGCTGCAGCGTCTCCGGCAGCGGCACCGCATACGCCTCCTCTGCCATCAGGGGGTCGCCCGCCACCAGATCCTGCTTGCAGAGCGGGTTTGGAGGTGTCGGGGTCGGAAGAGGAACACCATGCAGCTGTGCTCTGCTGCGCTGCCTCGGCGAGTTCGCACGCTGCTCCCCCAGTCTTCTACCTGGCTTGTAGGATTGAGGACTAGCTGCTTGATCTCCTCAGCATTAGGCGCTAGCTGGTTAGCCAGCACCTCAAGCCTTCTTTCCACTTCGTCCATTTGATGGTGTGATCACTACGCACAGCTCAGTCCGTCTATCAAGCAATCCCACGAGCACCCTCCAACTATTATGTCGTTCTTGGCACTGCTCTTGTCGTGGATGCACAAGCGGGGTGACGATGGACGGCTGGTGCCACGCCAGCAACCTGTTTGCAACCGCGAGTGCTTTGCTGGAGGCGTGGGTATGTAGGAAGACAACGGAGCGCACGTGCAGAAACCGGCTATTGCGTCCACATAATTGCCTTGGCCGCTTGCCGGGGCATGCAGCAGCCGCACGGAAGGCGAGGATTTTGCGTGGTCATGTCGCGCTGCGTACCGTAGCATGCAAAGCAGGAGCAGGGTGCCGACCAGCCAGCGGAGCAGGCAATCGTACTCCCAACCAGCGCTCAGCCAGCTGAATCAAATTCTGCACGTGTGTAGCAAGAGCAATCGCTGAGTGTACATCAATTGGCTCGCCCGCCTTGCAAACGGCCTGGCTGCCCACCCACCTGCAGCTGCTGGGCCTGTGTCTGGCTGTCAGGCAAGGATATGCTGCCGAAGTCGATCGACCTGATCGCCACGATCCCACTTCTATTAAACCAAAGCTTCCAGATGGTGTTACAGCTCAACAAGGAGAAGCACATCTGGTGCCGCCGGCGTGCCGGAGCGAACCAACAGGGCAGGCGGAGCCAAAAACAGCATACGCATGGACCAGCGGCATGCAGATGCCAGGAGGGCATAGGCAGATGCCCAGCCCAATACTTGTATTGTGGTGGCGCGGATGACAGTACACACGGCTGGCAGTGGGCCAACACGCGGTCAGAGCCAAGGTAGACGAATTCAGCCTCTCAGATTGACAGCAGCTGACGGTGCAATCACGTGTCGACAGCGCCTTTGCATATTGACAGCAGTCGACAACGCACCCGCCATTCTTGCAGCCAGCCCTCCTCCCAGCCCCCCCGCCCCCCCGCTCAGGCGGCTGCAGCGTGCCAGCAGGCCGCTGTCAGGACAGCAGGGCCGCCAGCGTCTGCGCCTGGTCACGCTGCATCCCGGCCAGCGCCGCCTGTAGGAAGCCTGCGGCGAGGGCGCACGAACGGCAGCAGCAGGAGCGGCGGTCGGCCTGGGAGGGGGGCAAGGCTCCAGCCAAGGGTCCAGCGCGTGCAACAGGACTGCAAATTCAAGCAGGCACAGGGACCCAAATGCCAACAACATGCTTCAGCACTCGCAGCAGAAAACGTTCAACGGGCCGCTCCGATGTTGAGCCCTCCCTGCATCACAACATTCCATTCGTCCCCACCCTCATCCTCACGCCTCACCGGGGTCCTGCGCCGCGACCGGCGCCAGCCCCCGCCGCACGACCTCGCGCAGCGGCACCGCCGCCAGCGGGTCGGCCGCGTCCTCGGGGTCCTCCGCCGCGGGGGTGCCCGCCGCGCTGCGCGCCGCGACGTCGCCCTCAAGCCCCGCCTCCGGCAGCCCGGCCGCGTACAGCGCGCCGCCGCCGCCGCCGCCGCCGATGGCCCCGACCCGCCGGCCCGCCGCGACGATCTCCCCGCTGCCGAGCGGGTCGCCGCCGCCGCCGCCGCCGCCGTCGCTGGCGCCGGCGTCGCTGTCGTCGTCGGAGGCGTCGGAGCCTTCCAGGCCAACGGCGGCCCAGGCGTCGTCCTCCTCGGCGGCGAAGAGCAGCTGCCCCAGCACGTGCACCAGCTTGGCAGCGGCCGGGACCTGGGCGGCGGCACGGGTGGGGTGCCGAAAAGATCGGCTCTGTCATTCTGCAACTCAAAGGGCTGGCAGCACCCAGTCGGCAAGAGCGGGCTTGGCTAGGTGGGGGCACACGCAAGCTGATACCCTCTTAACAGGCCAAGGCTTTTGGGACGCGTATCCGCTAAGTATTCGCACCACCCTCCTATCAAAAAGGGCACCTGTGTGTACTGCAGGCCCCCTTGCCGCCGCGCCGCGCTCCGCGTCACGCGCCCCCCGCCGGCCGCCTCCACCGGCGCCCCCCGCACGCTCAGCGCCGCGAGCGCCGGGTGCCCCCGCTGCGCCAGCAGCGCACCCAGCGCCGCCGCCGTCTGGCGCGTCGCCAGCGCGCCGGCTACGTCTGGGGCTGCCTCCAGCAGCAGCGGCAGCGCCGCCTGCAGCCCCGACTGCTGCTGCGCGCCTCCGCCGCCGCCGCCGCCGCCCGCTGCTGGCAGCTGTGTCACCTCCACAGTGGATGACGCCAACAGATCGATGAGCCCCTTTGCATCCGCCAGCGCGAGCCGGGCGAAAAAGGGCACCAGCCCGGCCGCCACCCGCGGGCTGGGCCCTGCCGCCAGCTTCCGCGCGGCCGCCGCCACCAGTTCCGGCGGGCAGCTTCCAAAGGTCTTGAGAAGCTGCAGCAGCAGGTCCCCAGCGGCGACCGAGCAGCCGTCGGGCAGCTTCGGGTCGAGCAGCCGCGCGGCGCAGCCGGCGAGAAGCTGCTGGACCGTGTCGGGGCTGGAGCCAGGGGGCCCCCACTGGACAATGTTGGGGCCCCCGCAGCGCAGCTGGGGCAGAGGGGCGGTGTGAGAGCGCGTTTGAGCCTGAAGGGGTCGGACTCAAAATACGTAGAGGACACCGCGGTGTTGGAGCCCAACTGCCCTCTGGCGTCAGGTGCTGCATGCGCTTTCTTTTCGCGGCTCCCTGGGAATGAATGCGGCCGACTATCACACAACACACAGACGCATGTGCAGGCAAACGTGGCCGCGCCAAGAGAGGCACACGCGCGCGCCTGCCCACGCCACGCCCCACCGACCCACCAGCTGCACCAGCAGCGCCGTCGCGGCGGACGCCTCCGAGGGGTCATCCGTCGCCCCCAGCAGCGCCGCCGCCGGCGCCAGCGCCGCGCGGCAGACGGCGGCCGCCACCTGGGGCGCGGCCGGCTGGGCGAGGACCTCGAGCAGGTTCAGGGAAGCTTCCACCAGCATGGGCGGCTGGGCAGGCGGCTGCTCCACTACCTGGCGGATGGGCCCGGGTGGGTTTTGGAGGGGGGGGAGATAATGACTGTGGTGATCTTATGAAATGCTTGACACGGGTCGCACGGCGCCAGGCTCAACGGCACGCCAGCAGGGCGCCCGCAGGAGGCGCAGGCAGTGGGATGCCAGCACAACAGGCGCTCGTGAGACAAGCACAGGGCGCTTGGCGGGGCCGCCTGTGGGGGTGCGGTGGGACGCTGTCGTGGCTCACGGCGACGAGGACGGGCAGGGCATAGCGCGCCAGCTCTGGCAGGCAGCGCGGGCAGGCGGCCAGCGCGCGCAGCACGTCTAGGCCCTCGTCTGCGCAAGGTGAGCGCGTATGCAGGTGCAGGCGCGGGCGTAGGCGTGGGCGCATGGGGGTGGGCGGAGCGGCGGAGGATCGCACCCAGGTGCAGCTGAGAAAGGGCACAGATGCTGATTGCGCTGTATCACGGATCCATTTCAAAGCAGCACACATTGCGTTTCTATGCTCCTCAAGCCAGGGGTGTTGCCATCAAACAATCGAACAGAGCAGCAGTATTGCAGCGAGGCAGGTGTTGGGGCGCGCCCCACCCGCGACGAGGGGGTCGGCCACGTTTGCCGACCAGGCCTCCAGCACCGGCCCCGCCAGCTGCATGACGTGGCGCGCCGCCACCTCTGTGTCCACCTGGACGGGAGTGGAGGAGAAGATAACAGAGCCACAAGCCCAGCAATGCGTTGGGGCCGGGGGCCCGGAGCTAAGCGGGCTGGTGTGAGGGCGTCAGAAGACGCTATAGCGGGCACCAGGGGGGATGGCGGTGCAATGAGAGGCGCGATGAGAGGCGCACGCTTCGAGGGTTGAAAAAAGGAGGCTTGAGAAAGACGAATGAGTGACGACCTACGGCGCAGCATCGTGCCGCCCGCCTCGGCCCGCTCGGCCCACGGCACATGGTCACTGTCCGCGCCTTGGCACATGCGATGCATACAAGCGTATAAACATGACTAAAAGCACACACACTCATTCGGACATACTCCCTCTCCCTCCCTCACCTTTACAATCTCCTGCCCACCTGTACGAGCGCCGCGAGTGTCCCGAGCACGAGGTGCATCGTCTCCTCACTGCTGCCACCCAGCAGCTGCAGCAGCCCCCCGTAGACGCCCGGCAGCAGCGGCTGCAGCACGTGCTTGGGGACGGTGGGCGCCAGCTGGCAGAGGGCCCGCAGGGCGCCGACCTTGGCTGCGACGGGCAGAGCGCCTGTGAAGAGGTGTGTGTGCATGCGTGTGTGTGTGTGTGTGTGTGTGTGTGTGTGTGTGTGTGTGTGTGTGTGTGTGTGTGTGTGGCATCGGCGGGACAATTGACCAGTTGTGGCGAACTTGCGTTTGCACCTGAGGATTGAATACTGCAGGTTGAACATTGGAGGTGAAGTTGCTGAAACACTTGCACATCGATCAAATCAGAGTGTATCAGCCAGGGACGGAGAGGGCGTGTGGAGGGCTCACCAGACACGCCCGCCGCCGCCCCCTGCAGCAGCGCCTGCTTCTGCTGCGCCGTGGCTAGCGGGTGCAGCTTGGCGCCCAGCCACAGCGCGCGGCCTACCAGCAGGGCGGTGCCGCCTGGGAGGGCGGGGATGCAGGCATGGGTGCGGGTGCATGCGGAAACACAAGGACCACGCCCCAACGTCAAGCTGCGCGGCCACAGATGTCTGACACTGCGAACAGCGAGACGGGGGGCTCAGCCCCAATTTGCCGCATGCCGCACCACAGACAGTCACATACCCTGAGGGTCTTTCAACCCTGATGGAGCCAAGCACAGGCCCCGCTCACCCTTGCTGCCATCACCGCCCTGGCACGCCGCCGACGCGACCGTCTCCGGCAGCAGCTCCCGCTGCAGCAGTGAGTCGATCATTGGGGGCACCTCGGCGCGGACCCGCGCGTCGCGCAGCGGGGCCTGCGGGTGCGGGCGCGCAGGCCGGCGCGCGGCGCATATGAGCAGCAAGGACGAGCTAGCGGGTTCAGTCAATGCTGCCAGGCCTATGGGGGGGTGAGCAACCCCTTGTGATTCCAACTCCAGGTGACCACAATTCCTCAAAGCAATTTGACATGCAGTTGGAAGGAATGCACTCTCGTACTCAATCCCGTGTCACCAGTGCATCATGAATCGAGTGGCCCAGCCTGCCCCGCCCTGCCGCCTACCTCGTCCGCAGATGTGAGCAGGTTGCCAAGCACCAGCAGCGCCGCCTCGCGCAGCCGGTACCACCGCGGCCGGCCCCGCGCAGCCGCCTCGTCCGCCTGCGCGGCGCACAACCAGGGCGTCCGGGGCAAGAGGGGAAAAGGTCAGCACGCACGTGTAGGCGGGACAACAAGCGGTGGAAGAACTGCAACTTGGCGGCCGCGGCCAGCCGGGCTCACTCGTCACCCCCGCACGGCCTAGCAGTGCCATGCCATACCGTCCTCGCACCCCCGGCTCCACAGGCCACAAAATATAGCGCCCCGTGAGCGCTCAATGCACGATGTGTCTCAAAGTCAAGTGCCCTGTTGCACATACACACATGCGAGCGCGCACAAGAGTGTGCATGCACCCATGCATGCGCCCGCACACACACACACACACTCACATACACACGTGCATGCGCGTGCGTGTGCACCCACTCAAACAGACACAACACACACACACACACACATACAACCACACCTCTGCCAGCTTCCTCTTGACCGCCGCCAGGGCCGCCTCCAGCGCCGGTCCCTCAAACTCCTCCAGCAGCTGGTCCACCAGGATCTCGGCAGACGGCCTGAGGTGGGGATCAGGGGTTGGGTGATGCCACATGGCTTTAGGTGATGGTTGGCCGTTTCCAGAATGGGTTTGCTGGGGCGAAATAAACGCTTGGTGTTCTTTAACGCTACTTTGGCAGGGTTTGGAGGTTTTCACGAGGGTTGGCCCAAAAGAGTGCGACTGGCCAGGAGGGCAGTAGCCAGTGACGCGACTGCCTCCATCAATGGTCGGTGTGCTGGCGGCAAGCCGGCGCAAGTGCGAGGAGGCGGACGGCAGGGTGGCGCCCGATCGCGCAGCCCAGGCGGTCGGCGGGGCTCGACAGCCGAATCAGCAACGGGTTGGCGCCGGCGGCAGTAAAAACTCCTACCTGCAGCCGACGATATCAGCGTCCTCGTCAGCGAGCAGCGCGTTGGGGTCCGCCGCCCATAGCTCCTCCTGGGGCCCGCTCATCTGGCTGAAGGCCACGCAGAGGATCGCCAGCTCGGGCAGCGCCGGCAGCAGCAGCTTCTGGTGGCGCGGGCTGCCCGCCAGCGTCAGCAGCAGCTCGAACAGCTGACGAACAGGGAGTTTGGGGGGATCAGGGCGGGGAAAACGCGGAAGGCGAGGGGGCAGCAGGCTGTGGTCAGGATGAGACGGATGCTGGCAGAGCAAGTCTGCATGCTGATGTGGATACAGTCGATTGAAAGTTGATGCAGGTTGCGAGTGCAGTTGCCTGGAGTTGACCCCTAAGTGCAAGGATGACTTTGTTTCGAATCTCGTCACGTCACCCTCCTGGCGGAGGGTGTTTTGCCGCATGGCCTTACGCAATGGGCCATGCTCGGTCGTGCCATGTCTCATCATTGGGGCGGTGCCTGCTTTCTGCCTCAGTACACGGAATCCAATGGAGCTGGAAAATTTGCCCCGCTCACAAAAACCCAGCACATCTGCACATCCTGTGCGCACACGCGCACACCTACACATCTTTACACTCGTGCGTGCGAGCGCACATGCACACACTCGCACACACAAACACACACACACACACACACGAATTCAGGCCCAAACACGTGCACATGCACGCATGGATCGCACGCGCACGCGCACGCGCACGCGCGCGTCTCCCATGCGCAGGACCCTGCAGGCTCCCCCGCGCCTCACCTGGCTGAGCACTGTCTCCAGCCGCAGGGCGCTGCCCTCCTCCAGGCCCTCGTCCCCTGCCGGCGCCTCGTCATCGCCCTCCTCCCCCTCCACCATTAGAGCCTGGGACCGTTTTGGGGGGGGATGCAAACGCTGCCATCAAGATCCTGGTTGATCAGGGGCTGTCTGGCAGGTACTGATGGGTGTTGCCGAGCGGCCACCCCCTAAGCTGAGCTTCTCTCATCGCATTGCACATGCGACAGAGTTGAGGTTGTCCTGTGACCCCGCAACTCATTGCTGAGAAACTGGCGCATCAAGGCAGGCGCGTGTCAGGGCAAGGCGGCCGCAGCAAACCCCGAGTGGGCAGCAGGCAGGCGGACGTGCCCACAGACCTGGTGCAGAGCGGCCCCCTGGTTGAGCATCTGCCATGCTGCCGCCATGACGCTGGGCATGGCGCCCTCCATGTGCTTTGAAAAGAACCTGGGGCCGGAAGTGCAGCGCGCAGATAATCGGGCCGTCAACATACATCCGCACACGTCATCAGGTCAAGCCAGGCGACATGCAACAAGCCTCGACTGGCCGGGGCGGGGCACGCATGCATGCTGAGCCCTGCTGATGGATGGAGTTCGGTGAGCAGGGGTTTCATTGCTCGATCATTTCCGGGGCGCGAGGAGCAGCCGCTGCTCACTTGACGAGCAGCATGAGCAGCCGCAGCGCCTCCAGCTTGCAGCCCCACAGATGGCGGGACTGGGGCGGCACAGGGGCGCCACGCGGGGCGGCACGGGCGTCAGCATCAGGCATAATCATGCACGAAGCCGGAGCATGCAACAGGATATTTCTGTGATTTCAACAGCTGAGGCCGATGCAGCTGACCTGCATCATGAAACACCCCCCTGTGGCACCCTGTTTCCCTCTGTCCTAGGCACGCACGGCCTTGTGCCTCACCTGCGAGTCGAAGGGCAGCTCCAGCACTCCAGCGATGACCTGCACCCAGGGGCCGACCAACGGGGCCATCGCGTCGCGCGCCGCGCGCTGCCGCCGCCGCGCGTCGCTCCCCGCCTCCAGTATCTCAAGGCCTGAGGCGGAGGGGTCACCAAGACACGGAAACTTAGTAACTGAGCAGAAGGGATTGTGATAGACTGTTGCCGACTGCCACGAGTTGGTTCAAGGTGGTGCTGTGTGTGATGGGCCCGGGGCTTTGAGGCAAGTCAAAGGGCGCGCTGCCCCGCCCTGGGCACGACTTCGGAAGCGCACGATCGCGCCAAGCACGGCAATGCCACCTCTTCGACCCCCCCAACCGCGACCCACCGGCCACGAGCTCCGCCATAATCCTCAGCGCCATCCGCACCAGCGCCGCCGGCGCCGACGCGCCCGCCCCTCCCGCCGCCCCTCCCGTGCCGCCGGCGCCGGCGGCGAGCGCGCCCGCCTCTGCGCCGACGATGCCGTGCAGCGAGGCGGACAGCTCCTGCAGCAGGCGCGGCTTGCGCTCCTCGTCAAGGTCTTGCGCCATCAGGCACAGGCAGCGCAGGGCGCCGGAGACTGCGGGGGGGGGGGGGGCGAAGTCGCGGGTGCAGCCTGTTGGCGCGCATGGGACACGCATGTGTGGCATGGCATACATCACGATACGATTGGGGGACGGAGAAGGCGCGTGGGCGGCGCAAGAGAAGCTGCAGGGAGTGACCCTGGGGGTCGAGAAGGGTGGGCGAGGGTGCTAGAAGGGGTTCTGGGAAGGGGGGTGGGACGACGCACCTGTGTGGGGGTCGGTGCGGCGCTGCACCGCCGAGACGAGGGTGTCCGTGAGGCCCGGCCAGCCCGCATCCCCGTCGAAGTTGTAGATGACCGCAATGGCGGCGCCGAACGCGGTGCGCAGCTTGGACTCGGGGGCGGCAAGGCCGGCGGGCAGGGTGTCGCGGACCAGGGCCTTGTCGGGGTCGGAGATCTGTTGGGTATCACGAGTATGTGCGTGCGTGTGTGTGTATTTGTGTGTGGGGGGGGGTCAGTGGGTGTACTTCTTTTTGTGTGTGTGCGTCTATTTCCGTGTGTGTGTCCCCATGTGTGTGTGTGTGTGTGTGTGTGTGTGTGTGTGTGTGTGTGTGTGTGTGTGTGTGTGTATGTATGTGTGTGTGCGCGCGCACATGTGTGCGCCCCCGTGTGTGTGCGTGTGCGACTGTGTGTCCAGGAGGGACCGCCTGGTCCGGGCCGGGGGGGGGGGGTGCACGGCTCCGGACTGGCCCCAGCGCTGCGGCGATTCGCGAGCTCGCGGGCAGCAGCGTCCGCCCGCCGCAGAGGGAAGCACAGCGGACGCGCGTATGAAGGCGGTGCAGGCGCGTAAACCGCGTGCTCGGTGAGGCCAAAGCCGCCCTCGCCTGTCTGCCATGTGCACCTGGGGCGGCTCGAATCCGCGCTCGCCCTCCTGCCAGCGCTTTGAGCACGTGTTCTTGAGCAGCAGCACTGCCAGCTGCCGCAGTGCGGGTGGGAGACTGCCTTCAAGCGCGGCCTGCGCCAGCAGCGGCGCAAACCCGGGCTGGCGCGCGGCTGTCTGCAGCGCGTCCTCTGCTGCACGCCGCGCCACAGGATCGGTAGCATCTATGCTGGCGGCCAGCAGCTGCAGGAGCTGCGTAGGGTCCATCCTCGCGACTGATGTGCGCTGTGCCGCTCTACAATTGCTGCGGCAAGCGCGGGATCAGATCACTCCATCGCAGTGCACGATCTACTGCACACAAAACATCGCATCATTCATTAACTGTGTGCTATTGCCTGCACGTAAGCGGGTCATGAATGGTGCAATGAGTACCGCACGCCAGCAGTTATCCCGGCATGCAGCAAGTGAATGGAGACGAACAGCAACGCAGATAGCAACACTGAATCTTATACTTGCTAAACCATGCCGCTGGCGGTTACAGCATGGCGCCTTGTCAGACCAGACGCCGCTGCGTTCAGTTGCCAACTGACAAGTGTCTGTTCATCAGCAGGCCAGAGGGGACTGGAAACCTGCTGGAAACAAACATGATTGGTGTTAGGGTGTCTCAGTGATGTGCAATTGTGCATATGATTGCGCACGCGGGTTGTAGGATGCAAGTGACGGCCATGTGCTGCAAACTCCTTGCATACTGTACCACCGATGCTACTAGATACTCTATGTGCAACACGGACGAGGGGGTTCCGCAAGCGTGCCAAACATGGCAGGCGTGTGAGCGGAATGGCAGCTTCAGCGAAACGTGCAGCTCTGCCATTGTGACGCTCCCCCCTCTCGCACCGCGCCCAGCCGGGCTTTCCATAGGGCAACCAAGTTCTTCCGGACAGACTAGGCGCTGCATGGGCATCGACAACATTTCACAAACCAAGCATTTTGTCGTGGCGGGTCAGCTCCTGCCGCACCCACGAGCGCCTGCGTGCAGCCAGCAACGGGACAGATGATGCATGCGGCGTCCAGAGAGGCGACTCCGAATGGAAGTGGGCCAAGTGGCCCTTGAATGCTGTTGCACGACTTGCTACTTGGCCTTCCCTTTGCAGAGGATATTTGAAACGTGTCGCAAAGCGGTGCTCCGGCCTGGCAGTTCCTACACAGGTCTGCGAGATGCATGTATGTCCCGCTGTTTGGCGTGGCCCACGCGTGTTCCACAACGGCATGCCTGCGCCACCCGGTGCTTTCAGTGATTCTTGAGCCCTGAGTTCCAGTAGCCTGCCCGCTGCAGAAGCCGACGACCAGGCAAGGAAGACACGCGGCAAGGCGCGCAGCATGAGCAAGCGCCGCTCAGGTCGTCAACTAGGGCGCATTACTGACGTCACATCCGCGCAATATTACGCGTTTCACGAGCCCGCTTTTGCAGATTTCTCGTACAGGTATGAAATCAACATCCCCGCAAAATATCTACGAGGTCGCTTGCGGGTGAAGGCCTTGAAAAATTCTAATATCTGGCTAACATCAAGTTGCATATGCCATTGTATCGTGATCTGACGAAAGCATATGGATATGGGGAAGACTGGCACCTGCTGCGCACTTGCGCTCTTGCGCAAGACGGGCAAAGAGGAGAAAAGGGCCATACACGGCATACCAACGTACATCTGATGGTATTATGTCCAACTACCAAGCAATTTTTACATCATCCACTCGCCCGCAAGGCGTCACAAGTCAAGCGCAGCAAGTGGTGCTGCACAGCTAAAGGTAAGCTTACAGCGGACTCTGCGCGCGCACAGTAATGCAGGTGTGTTTGTTGGATATTGTGATACACAGTACAGGCCTCTGCCGAGCCTCGACAACCTGCCGTTTCTCCCATGTGCGCGGCTTCCGCGCTCGCAGGCCACACACTGGGCTCACATTAAGTCTCAAGAGGAACGATGCGTATCTTTGCCGAAAATGGCGTGAGGCGGACGATGTCGAAGGTGCGGAAGGGTGTGGCGCGGCGTGCCGAGCAGCAACACGCGTGGCAAAGACCTTGTGTTGACCATGTGTGGTGCACTGCCCATTCACGCGCGGGGAACAGTAAAAGCGGCGTTGGACTAAGATTCGACTAGGATGCAGGTTGCAAGGCCTGAAGGCGACTGCATGTAGCACAGCCCGCCGCCGGCAGCTGCAGCTGCATAGGGATGCACCTTGGCCTCAAGCCAGCAGCTGCCCCATCTGCCCACCTTCCTGACTATTTCTTCCTTCCCCTGGCCTCTTGCACTCCTCTGGCAATCCCTCAGCAGTTAACCAATATCCCTGCGGCCCGAGTCGCCCCCCGGCGCCGCACCTGCGCATGTCCCGTGTCGTCCAAGAGTGCATCTCATGCGGCGCTTGGCTCCGCCAAGCAGAACCTCCCCGGCACGATCAAGACTGGCGTGACCAACAAGACCACCGCCCCGGCCACCACCAACGCCGCACTCTTCCCCGCCATGCGGGAGACCGACCTTGGTGTGGCCGCCGCGCGCAACGACCTAAAAGGGTGGGCGCTGACTCTCGACAAGGTGGTGCATGACGCTGACGAGGACGCAGCCCGCACCCTCAACGCCAAGGCGGAGCAGTTCCGCACTTGGTTTCTGACCGTCAACGCGGCGCTGCCCGCCGCCGAGCGTGCCGAGCTCGCGCGCCTGACCGCCGCCAGCAGCGCACTGGCCGGAGTCGCCGCCGCCGGCGGCGACGCCGCGGCCCAGATCGCCGCCATCATGAAGCTCCGCGCGGCGCTGCCGCCGCGCGGGCCCCACCTGCCGGCGCGCCCCCGCCACAAGAAAGACCAGAACCTCATCATTGCAAGCCGGGCGCACTGGCGCTCCGAGGCGCAGGTGCTGGGCCTGCTCGCCGCGGGCCTGGCCACCATGCAGGAGAGCGGGCTGGAGGACCTGCTGGTGCGCGCCAACAACACCGACCCCTGCGGCAAGGGCCGCATCTCTGCTGTGATGCGTGATGCCGCGCAGCAGCACCGCCGCATGGCGCGGCGGATGGCCAGGCTGGCGGCCAACGGCCGCGCCGCGCTCGCCTCTGGCGTCATCCAGCGGGCCGCCGGGGTGGAGAGCGCCTGCGCCGCCACTGACAAGGTGATTGCCCAGCTGGACGCCGTGGGGCTGTCCGCGGCGGCGAGCCTGGCGCCGCGCGCGCTGGCCGCGCCCCCGCAGGGCAGCGCGGCGCGTGGCTCCATGGCAGCCTGCTGCCTGATGCTGTGCGCGGCGGTGGCGGTGGCCGGCCTGCCGGCCGCGCGCGACCAGCCGGCCGCGCGGAAGCTGCTCCGCAGCTTCAAGCTGCGGGACATTGACATCAGCGGCGATGCGGACAGCAATGAGGACGGCAGCGGCCGCGATGGCCGCGACCAGGACGACGGGCCTGACGCGGGCTCGCCATTTGTGCTGGTGCCGCGGCGTCCCACGCCCGACGGCACCCTTGACGGCGGCATGGGGGCGGAGGCTGAGCCCGAGGGCCAGCAGGCGTCCGGCCGCGGCCGCCGCGCCGCCGACGCGAGCGCCCCCATGCCCCGCGCTCGCCGGGTCTTTGGATGGGCCAAGGCGGCCCTGTCGCGGGGCTTCGCCGCCATGTTCTAGTGAATGTTTGCGGCTTTGTATTTTCGGGTGTGCTGTTGGCTGGTGGTGTTCATCTTGCGCCACAGAGCCCATCTGCGCCCGAAGCACCGCTGCGGGGGGAGGGGGTTTTCAGGGATCTTCAATACCACAGAGCCGCCATTTGCCCCAATGAGTGGCGCAAACCTGTGCGGCTGGTGCCCGTCTATACTTTCTTGCCGCCCCTGTCCAGCCCGCCTGGTTCTGTTGGGGTGGCACGCGCTCGGCGCGGTTGCTGTGGCCTTGACGACTTGGCATGGATCCCTGCTGTTGTGCTGCCCAGACACTCTGCTGCCACCCTACAGAGACCCTAAAAAAGCAAAATCAAAAACAAAATACACAACAAACAACAAACAAAAGCACCAAATATTGAGAACTTGCCCGAGCGCAGCCAAGTGCCCATGTTGGCTCCTGGCGTACGTACCCTCACACGCATTTGATGCGGCACGGCAGGCACCACGCACAGTGTTTGGGTCGCCGAGGGTGCCGCGCTGGGCCGCAGCTTGCACTTTCACTAGACAGCACAAGCAACAATATGCGAGCCGGCCTGCTCTTTTGGCAGGGAAGCTGCATGCCTGCATACACGTGTTGAGCCTGGAGGCTCCATGTATGGGTGGCTGGATGAGTAGTCAAGCGCTCAACACTGCCGTTTGCTCCTGGCCATTGGTGTCAACGAATAAGCCTGCCTGGATCCTTTGGAGAAGCTCGCGCGCGGCGCGGTTGCTGTGGCCTTCACACCTTACTTGGCATGAACATCTGCCGTTGTGTTGCCCAGCTGCTTCCCTGCCATCCTACAACAATCTGCCACAAGCCTCGGACTTCTGATACAACTGCATTTGCGCAGCGAACGCCCTTGTTGGCTCTCATGGGCGCCAATGCCTTCATTTGACGACTGGCTGGGTTGGGGCAGCAGTACAGCGCTCACAACCCAGCATGTATTGGCCAGGGTTGGGGCTCATGGATGGGCGATAATACGCATCAACCGCCGAGAGGTGGTTAGGGCTTGCTTGCTTGCTTGCGGTGGTGTTGTTTCTTATGCAGAATCGAGGTCTGTCCATGTTGGGGCTGCGCTTCATTGCTGCGCCGTGGCACAGCGTGCAGGGCTAGAGAGAACCCTACCAGCGATGCGCTGCCGCAGTGCATTGGGGGCTTCGGGTGTGGGTGCCATTCCCCACGGCGTCTTGAGCATTTTGTGGGGGAAGGGCACGTACAGCACAGGCTTGTGAAGCCTTCTTTCCTGGCCTTGGAGATGTTGCATGCTTAGACCATGCGTTGCAAAAACGCTGTCACAATGCTGCTCCTGGCCTTGGAGTATTTGCCTGCTTTGACCATGCGCTGTACAAGCGCTGTCACATCCTGCTCCTTTTTTGAGCCACACCCACACCTGCGCTACCTAAATGGTGCCTGAGTTGTGTAACTGCGACCCGTTTTTTGTCACAGGGTGCTCTATACATGTCAAGCAGGTGCTTTGAAAAGGGGCGCTCAGCCTCACATGCGCAGCACGACTGGCTCCGACTGAGGCCGGCCAATCGCACGATGACGGCACAGGGGGTTACGTAGCTGCCTGGCAGGAGTGACAGGCTTTCAAGCATCGTGGTCTCACGTTGCCGCCCGCAGCCACGTTCACAAGCTCACCCCATCCACCAAACAGCAGCAAGCAGCTGGTGTCGACCAATGGCATGATACCGATGACACTCCTCAACGAGTGGTGCCAATCTGCAACACAAGACCAACACATACCCGCTGCACCTGCTCAACCAATCGCCGGCGCCCACGCACGCCTGCACCAGCAGCCACCCGCCCCCCCACGCTGCCTACGACAAACAAACCACGCGCGCCTCATCCCCGCCTGGCGCCCGGCACCCGCCTGCGCCCCATCACCCTGCCGCCTGGCAAATCCAGTGAGCTTACACCCTCAACGTGTGTGCCACAAGTATACGCAGTGTCACCAGCCCGTCGCGCGCAACCCAGCAGCTCATTCCGCAGAATCTGCCACGCGCATTACATCTCGTGGCACGCGTCCGCGCCTTGGCTCCTCGTCACTGCTGGCACCCAAACACCTTGACGCTCTTGTCAAAAGAGCACGTGGCCAGCAGGTTGCGCCCCCAGTCCACGTTCAGGTCGCGCACGTTGACGCGGTGGCGCCCCTCCAGGCGCGCGGCCAGCTTGCCGGTGCCGACATGGTACACGTGGACAGACGCGTTCTCAGCCGACGCGTAGACATAGGCGGCGTCGTGGTGCCACGCGACTGGCGGTTGGGGGCGGTTGGGGGCGGTTGGTGCTGGTT
>NW_014012974.1:20821-22580 GCF_000611645.1 Monoraphidium neglectum
GGGGGGAAAGGGGGGCGGTGGGGCATCTGAGAGGGTGGGAGGGGCCGCAGCGGCAGGCAGCAGGATTGAGCGACTCCCCGAGGAGTTGGGGTCTCAACAGCCATCAGATAATGACGTCATTCGATGGCTTGCAGGGGTGGCCTTGGGCAAGCGTTCTGGCCAGTGAGCTGTCGAGCGGCGAGGCGGCCAGCGCTGGGAGCGCGAGTGAAAAGGGTGCATCCAGGGCGAGGCGCCCCCACCCGCGTGGTTGTGGTACTGGGGCACGTTGAGGCCGTAGATGGCGCGCAGGCGGGACCAGTCCGCGGTGCGCAGCACCAGCAGCCGCGGGCCGTCCAGCGCCACCAGCAGGTACCTGCGGCGCGCGGGGGCCGGCGGCAGGCGAGGGCCGAGGGTCAGCGCGGTGGGGTGGGGGGCTGCCCGTCGGGTGGACGCACGTTTGTTGGATGTTGGCGGGGGCGAATGGGTCCAGCGGTTGGCGGGTGCACCTGGCTGCTGGCCGTCGTCGTGGCGCGCGCATGGCTGCTGGCCATACATCTGCGGCAATCGTAGCCCCCAACAGGCGGCCGCAACCCACAGCCGCCGGCCGTCGGAAGTGACACATGGCTGCTGGCTGCCGAAGGACAAACACAGGTGGGTGCGGTATGGATAAGACTTGCGTAATTTGTTTCCCAGCGCTCTCGCCCGTGGCCGGAGCTGCGCGGCAGGGAGCCCCGCGGCGCCGCGGCGGCGCCCAAGCCTGAGCTGGCGGCGTTGCGCACCTGCCGCAGGGGGACAGCGCCAGGCGCATGGGCGAGATTTTCAGGTGGTCGTCGTCGCGGCCGTGCAGGGGGATATGGGGGAGGTCCTGGGTGCAACAAGGCGGGCGTGGAGGGAGGGAGCGGGGGCACAACGGCTCGTCACAAATAAGGTGGGCGCCACAGAGAGAGTGCGAAGCCTGCGCGGGTTGGTGGCACTGAAGGGCCCGCATGCCGCCACTTCAGTGCAGGTACTCGGCCGCCCGTTAACAAACTAACAATCTCGAAGCGCACCTGGCCACAGCGCGCAACGCAAACCCCTGCCGGCGAGCCAGGCGCCAGTTGCTCATCGCTGTCAGCCGTCGATGACCCAGCCACCCACCTCGCCGCTCCCCGCGTCCAGGCTCCAGAGGCACCCCGCCTCTCTGACCGCCACCAGGACGCGCGATGCGCCCTCGCCCTCGCCTGCGCCGGAACAGCCGCCGCCGGCTGGCGTCGCGGCAGCCGCAGCGGGGGCGAGGGCTGAACGGGGAGGGGGCAGAAAGGCAACGTCTTGGACGGCGGCGCCGTATTGGACCTGGGAAGTTTGAATGTTGAATCAGGGCGACGAGGGAGCACCTTGTTGTCGATGGGGTTTTGCAGGCTTCCGCCACGCAAGAGGCACGCGTTGCAGCAGCGGCGCGAGCGCGGGGGGTCGGGGTGGCGTGCGGGTGCACCACCCCCAAGCCATGCGGCGCGCAGCCGCGCGTGTGCTGGTGCGCTCACCTGCCGCATGAGCTGCAGCTCCAGGCCCCCAGCTGCACCCGCAACCAGCCGCAGCAGGCAGCAGCTCTGGTCAAAGCTGGCGGTCGCGATGACGCCGCCTGCCAAGGGGTCGAAGCAGGCGCGGACGACATACTTGGTGTGGGGGCGGCTGCCCGCCAGGACCGCCCCTGAGTCCGCGTCCAGGACGGTAACGCTCCCGTCCATCGAGCCCACTGCCAACAGCCGCATCCGCAGGCCTGGCCCCCGGCGGCCGCCGCCTC
>NW_014012973.1:0-13558 GCF_000611645.1 Monoraphidium neglectum
GTGGTGTCCTACCTGGTGAAGTACGGCCACCTGCTCATGATGGCCAGTGGGGCCGCACTGCCGGAGGACGACTGCCTGTACGTGGTGCTGGCCGGCATCATATCCGTGGCCTACTCCCCGGTGCTGGGGGAGACGCAGGAGTACTTCCTGGGGATAGGGGGCGTCTACAACCTCTACACAGCACTCACGGGTGGGCGGGCACTGGGGCGGGGGAGGAAAGGGAGTGCAGGGGGGCCAGTGGTCTTGCAAGGAGTCAGCTCCGTGCATCCCCGTGCAGGGCGGCTGCGTCATACAGCCTGGTGGTGGTTGGGGCCAACACGACCACTCCTCGCCACGACCATGGCGCAGGCGAGCTGCTGCCGGGCCATTGTGACGTGTGGGCGCGGGGCAACGCCCTGGGCAAGGGCCCCGTGCTGTTCTGCCTCACGGCAAGCGGCATCAAGAACATCAAGCGCCTGGCGGCAGGTGGGGCGCGGGAGGGGGCGAAAGGGCAGGGGGCCCGGGGCGCAGGCAGGCATTGGCATGTTGGCAATTGCATCCTTGATTCTTGTTGCGCCTCCTGGGCAAGGGCTGCGCAGCAGCAGTTGGCACCACCCTTTTCGCGCAAGGTAGACAGGGTGATGGACTAGAGCACGGGCCGTTGCGTTTCACAAAGAACATCGAGCCTCCGCAGGCGCCACGGTCTGGTCAGGAGGGATTACCCACCTTCGCTTGCTGATCTACCACCAACGCCGCCGCCCCATCGGCTCCTTTTTCTGCTCTCCCTTCCCTCCAGAGGGTGACGAGCGCTTTGCCCAGGTGGAGCTGGACATGTACCGCCTGGCAGGTGGGCCCGGGGGACGCGGGGGCCGCATGGGGCGGGGGGTTGTGCTTGGACGGCAGGGGTATGAGGGTTCAGCACACGCCTCAACCTTGAGCTAGGATTGGATGGCGATGCTTGTGGATTGCTGTGAGTACCGGTTGCAATTGAGCTGGGCCCCTGCCTCGCTCCTGGCAGTGTCTCTGATAGAGTGGCCCCTCCTTTCAACATTTTACAACGTCCCTGCCGCATCCCACCCCAGGCCTGCTGATGGTTGAGCGCATGCGCCAGCAGTTTGAGATCGAGGCCATCCAGGCCCTCACTCGCGCGGCACCAGACTTTGCAGCAGCCGACGCAGCGGGCCAAGCACCCCTGCCGCAGGCGACCCCTGTCCTGCAGCGCAGCACCACCACCACCGCGGTCGGGCGCCGCGCGGCGTGGGCGCGCCAGCAGGCCCCGCGCGTGTTCCAAGCGGTGACCCAGCAGCTGGGCCGCGCGGAGCTGCTGCAGCTGGGGCCGGACGAAGCGGTGACGCAGCACACCAGCGTGCTGCTCCTGGCAGGGTCGCTGCAGTGCGCCCCCACCTTCCCGGAGGGCTGCTCCGACTCAGGGCGCGACGCGGTGCGGTGGCTGTGCAGTGCGGGCAAGCACCGCGGCCAGGGGCTCCTGCCGGCGATGTGGGAGGTCCTGGGGCGAGAGGACGTCGAGGCCGCCCCGGGTGAGAGGCGCGGCAGGCTGCACTGGGCTGGGGTGGCGGGGCAGAAGGGGTGCCACAACCGACTGCTGCTGGGCCGGCCACCAGGCCTCAAACCCTCACGAGGAGGGGCGATGAGGGACCCTCTGCTGATGCTGCCTGCCCAAGGCAGAAGCCATACCGCTCTCGGCCTTGTCCTCGCCCCTAGCTCTGCCCACCACGCCGCCCCGCTGCTCAACCACCGCTGCCCCACTCAACAGCGCACGTCCCGAGGCGGCAGCCGCGCGTGACCCTCACCGCCGGCCCCACCGGCGCCACGCTCCTCGTCTGCCCTGGACCCTACGGCACCGTGCCGCCCCCTGAAAGCGCGCAAGACCCCGCGGGCCCCGCCCCGCCGCCCACCAGTGTGCCCGTCAGCGAGGCGGGCGCGGCGGCCCTGCTGCCTGTCCTCCACCGTGCCGGCAGCAGCCGCAACCTGGGTGCGGGGCTGCTCGGGGGCGGCCTGCCGCGCGGCCCTTCAGCCCTGGACCTGGTGATGATGCCACCACTGGCCGGAGTCAGCGGCCCCGCACCCATAGCTGCGGCCACGCCGCAGCAGCCTGTTGCGCCCGCACTTCAGCCCCCATCGCCGGCCCCGGCCCCGGAGCTGGAGCTGCAGCCATCGGGGCAAGCCGGGGCGGCGCTGCTGGCGGGCGGGGTGGGCCGCATCAGCGAGGAGGAGGTGCGCTCGGGCGGCGGTGTCACAGCGGCCACTGGCGGCATAGGCAGCGGCGGTGGCGGCGGCTCGCGCGGCGCCGCAGCGGCGGGCCCGTCTCGTCGCAGCTTTTTGCCCCTCGAGGCTCGCGGCGCCTTGTGCCGCGAGAAGAAACTGCCCTTCAGCAGTGGTGGTGCAGGGCCGCAGTGAGCAGGCGCCTTGGTCCATCAACTGCAGGCATTTCCCTGCAGTGGTGCCGCGCGTAACCGCTGCAGCTGTGCAACCGGCCTCGCTTGCTGCCGCCTATCATGTGCGCGCTTTGCGCTTCCAGCACTCCTCTGACGCTTACCCCGTGTTTGGGGAAGGCGCGGGAGCAGCACATTCTTTTACCACATCCCTGCCCCCACGCAGCGCGTCGTTTTGGGAGCTACGCACATGCATGGCTGCCCTGTTGGTATTGCGGATAGGGCCATACATCTGGGACTTGGACAACAATTGTCACTGTCACACACAGATGCTTCACGCACTGTACACGGGGGCTTGAGGCATTTGAGGGCTGCTGGCTCAGCTGCCTCGTTTGAAACCATATGACGAGGAAGTGTTTGCGCTGCAACTTATTGAGTTGACTTTGGGGGGCAGACTTGGAGACTTTGCACCGTCATCATGCGCTGCGGACTTTGTGTATCGATATCCCATGCCGATCAACTATGCGGCCCTTATCACAGGCGCTCAGAGGTAATCTGAAGCACCTCAGGCCACACTCCTTGCATGGACAGTGGGGAGTAAATGGTGGTGTTACACTGCCATATGTGAGCATCTCAGCAATTTCTTGGTCAAACTGTGCAGCGTCCCTCTGCACCAGCTGCCACGTGACCGGCGACCCACGTGTCTGTTGTCAAACGCTTCCTACGCCCCCCACTCTCAAGCGCCCCTGAGCTGCCGAGCCATGAGGGACTCGCGCTTGCGTCGGAAGGCGCTGTTGCGCAGCGGCACGTAGCGGCCCGCCAGCACCTGAGCATAGGTTTGGTCATGACTCATGAGCTGCCAGCCTATCATCAGGGTCGTTTGCGTCTTTGGGTCCAGGGGGCCCCTGCATAAACGCCGAGGCTGCCCTTGTGTTGTCCTCCCACATGTTGCACGCGTCCTTCGCCAGCACCCCCCACCCCCCACAGACCTGTCCCTCCAGAAAGTTCTCCAGGTGGGCCACCTCCAGGGCGTGCAGCTGTGCGAGGTCCTGGGCCACCACCCTGAACCGCGCCGCCCTGCGCCCCGCCTCCTCCAGCCGCCGCAGCTCCAGCTCGTCGCGACCCTGGCCTGCGCGCTGCAGGAGCACCTACAGTGAGGGGGGTCCAGTGCGTGCTAGTGCACTTGACAATCCCTGTGGCGTTCATCAAACAGTGATACCAGCGCCAAGCAATGACAGGGTGCTGCAACGGCAACATGCTGCATTGTTCATGACATTATGCGGGCTTCTCCGGGGATGATTGAGCTGTGATCCGCCGCAGCCATGCTCCCGGATAGCCCCCGGCTGTTCTGCCTCACCTCAACCTCCGCCTGCTGCCGCACGCCCAAGCGCCCTGCCCTGAGCGCCCAGCCTGCCTCATGCGCTGCCTCCGCCGCTGCCCTGTCGGCCTGTAGCAGCTGCTGCGCTCCACGTGCCACCTCGTGCGCGGCGCGGTATTCTCCCTGCAGCAGGCACGCAGGGGGTCCTCCACTCAGCTGGCCGTGTTCAGCTTGGTTGCAGCGGGCAGCTGCAACATGGCAAGGAGTCAGCCTGCAGGGCTCTGCTGCTCAGGCATGAATCCGTCCGCCAAGGGATGCTCAGCATCCTGTAAAATTCAAACCCGCACCTGTTTTACAAGAACCCCTTCAACACGCCGCTGGCCGATGTACTGCGCACTTGGACGAAATGCCTGGGGACGCCGGGCCTCAGCCTCAGCGCGCGCAGCCGCCAGTTGAGCGGCCTGAGCAGCCTTCAGCGCCGCCAGCTGGGCGACTACCGCCGCCTCGTACTGCCTGGTGCGGTCCGCCCATTCCTCATCTGCCTGCTTGCTGTCCTGGGGTTGATGGTGGGTTGGGATGCAATCACACCATGCAGCGCAGCGCATACATAGCGAAGCAGCAACATCTTTGCTGCATGCACAAGCTCACACGTTCTTTGCACGGGAGTGCAAACCCCGCCGCAAGCTGCCCGTTTCAAAGCACGCCCCCGTCGCACCCTGTGAAACGCCTCCTGCAGATGCCTGAGCTCGGCCGCCTGAGAGGACACCAGCTCCGCCCTCAGCCGCTCAGCCTGCGCCGTGCGCAGGTCCTGCAGGCGATGGTGCGCGGCGCGCGCCTCTGCGTAGCGCCCCGTCAGCTCGCAGCCCTTGCGGTGTTCGTCCAGCCGCTGCATGTACGCGCGCACCGCCTCGTCAGCCTCCAGGTGCCCCGTCACCATCCGCGTCGCGCGCTTCTGAGTCATGCCGCGCTGCAGCGTGCCAACGGTGCAGCCGCTGCTGAGGGCGCTGGGCTGAGGGCCGCCCAGGGGGCTGCTGGGCCCTGCCAGAACCTCTACCAGAACCAGTCTGGGAGGATTGTGGTGGGATGGCACACGCGCGAAACGTGAGATCTTGCAGCTTGTTTCAGTCGGCACTGGTAAGCGCAAGGGTGGGTGCGGGAGACAGGCGCTGGCCCCGTATTGCCACCCCGCAGGACTGCTGCACATTACGGCTGCTTCCTGCCGGCCGTACCCTAACTTCCCCTCCCCGGCTGAGGCAGCCTCCCACAGCTCACATCTCCTCGAGACAAATGCTCTCCTCAGCAGACGCCAGGCCAAGGTGCGCCAGCGCTTCTTGAACCTGTTTGGAATTGGCATCTAGGAGTTTGGATTGCAGGGCCACAGCGCACGAAGCGCGCAACCAGTACTGCGATGCCTACAAACTGTCATCCACCCCACCCACCTGCTGCGGTGTTATGTCCAGCTGCAGCGCCTCACGAAGCACACTTGGCAGCGACGCAACTGGCAGCGTTCTGCCCGTTGCGTGCCGTGAAAAGGCTGCTTCCAGTGATGCCAAAACATCTCTTTGTGGCATAGAGCTCAATTGAAGCTTCTTCATGGCGGCTGGGGGCGGCAGTCCCACACACGAAGGCTCAGAACGCTGCGCAGCGCCCTCGGCTGCCGCCATGCTGCAGTACTGCTGACGCCCCCTGGTTTGGAGGCACGGATTTGCTGGTGCCTTGTAAGACAAAAATAAAGAAATAAAGGTATAAATTCACCACGTATCACGCCCGTGCTGAATGAAGGCCTCGCTCGTGGGCCACGTTTCTCGGAGTACGTACATATATCCGCCGGCAGCTCGGACACCAATGCTTCAAATGGCAAATACGTTACAAATGTTTGAGACATTATCAGAAGCAACAGCACACGTGGGATAATTGCGCATGAGATCGCGCCAGCAGTGCAGATGCAGCGACGCAACGGTCGGGGGGAAATCAGAAAGCGTGGACATGGCGAAAGCTCGCCGCGGATCACGGATTGGCTGAATGGTGCTGGATTGCAGTTACGTGTGGCAATCATTGTCGCTGAGTTCGTATCGCTGCGATTGTCACCGCGGGGGTTGGCGGGCACAGGTTGTGCACGAAGTCATGGCAGCGGGCATGGCCCAAACTTGCTGCAACAAACCACGCAAGCTACACGTGGATAGGCCGGTGGCATAAAGAAGATGCGAAGGCTCACATTGTCAATCTCTTGAGTTCAAGGGTATATTGCACCGAGCTGTTCGTCCCTCGCTGCGTCCTTGCCACGCCGCGTCGCACCACGCCGTTCCCCCCAAAACACACACAGCATGATGGTGCCCGCTACCCCCATGCAGAGTCCCAACACAACAGCCGCCAGCTCAAAGGATCCGAGCGCTGCCAGGATGGCACCGACGACGATGGGCCCCGCAAACCCGCCCAGGCTGGCGCAGATGGCGTTGAACACAGACAGCGTCACAGCCGCCTGCGCAGGCGGTGTCAAGCCCGCCACGCGCGCGCACATGGTAGACTGCCCACCAAACGCAAAGCCCATCGCCGCCGTCAGCATCACAAAGCCACCAGACGGCGAAACGCGCACGACCGGCCCAAAGCAGGCCAGCACCGCCCCGCCGACGACATAGGGCACGCCGACATGCAGAGTTTTTTCTTTTCTCCTATCCGCGTGCCAGGCCACCGCCATTGTTGACAGCAGCGCAACAACATAAGGAATTGTGGCGAGCAATGCGGCGTTGACACTGCTCTTGTGGGCGCCAGCCGTGACCGACGCGGAGGACAGGGCAGTGTTGTTCAGGAGGTTGGCGATGATGAGCGGCAGGAAGGAGCTCAGGGTGAAGGCTGACAGGGCTGCGCAGCAGGGGCAGGGGGCAGAGGAGCATGAGTCACCACGCAAAAGTGAGGGTCTACGAGAAGGGTGGCCCATGGGCGTGCTCTTGTGATGGAAACGCGGCGGCCTGTACACCAGTCCATATGAGTGCTCACAATACCTCAGGCCAGTGACTCCCGATGCTGCCCCTGCCAAGCCCCACACGACTGTGCCTCACCCCAGAGCAGGCCGACCACGATGAACACCCAGAGCAGCGGCGTGCGCAGCGCTTCAGCCACCATTGCCAGCGTGCCACGCACGGTGGGTCGCAATCGAGCTGTGTCGGCCCCCTCTGCTCCGTGAACCTGCAGGCGAGGTAGGACATGCGGAGACCAGCAGAAGGAGTGCTGCTCGGTGACAAGGCGCAGGCCTGGCGTTCAGATGGGGCGCTGTGGTGTGGAACCATTCATGGAAGGTCATACAGCACCCGCAACATGCCAAGCACTGCTGACTGGTCCACAAGCGCCCAACCATGTCCCTTGGCGGGCGGTGTCGCCCCTCATCTCACCGCGTGGTGCAGGGCCTCGCGCTGCCGCGGCGTCAGCCACCACGCGCTGAGCGGCTCCGAGGGCAGTAGTCCCCATACAGCCAGCCCCACGCCTATGGTGGGAAGCCCCTCAATCAGGAACAGCCACCGCCAGCCCGCGACACCGTGGACGCCGCCCATGCTGAGCAGCGCGCCCGCTATCGGCGCCGAGATCGCCGCCGAAATGCTACTGCACACTATGACGGCTGCGTAGGGTTTGACCAGCCTGTCGTAGGGGTAGTAGGCCGACAGCACGTGCCACGCACAGGGGCTGGAGCCGGCTTCAAATGCGCCCAGCAGCAGGCGCAGCGCAAAAAGCTAGTGGGGTGTGTGCATGCGAGTGTCGAGGGGACGGGTGATTGGCGATTTGTGCATGTTGCAGCAGAATGATCAGGAACGGCCGCACTTTCTTGAAAGCTTCAGACCGCAGAAGTTCTGCGCTCGTACTGGTGAACCGGATTGTGTGCTGACAGATGGCGCCCTTCCACCCTCCCCCGGGCCGGCGCTAGCTGCCCGTCAGCCCCCTCACCTGCGCCTCGTTCCTCACGAGTGCAGTGGCGCAGGCCACCATGCCCCAGCCAATGATAATGGCACCATACCACCACCTCAAGCCCACGCTCAACGCCAAGCAGGCGCTGGGCACCTGCAGGGCTCCGTACGTCAGGTAGAAGAGGCCTGGGGGGCCCAGGCGTGGTGTGTGGAGGGAGGGGGGGGGGCGCAAAGGTGGGCCCCGGGGATGCACGGCAGGACCAAGGGGGAAAGAAGCGGTGATGATGAGAGTAATGCAGCCGCTGTACCCTGGTTTTGTTGCAACCACGCTGCCTGCTGTGTTTCTTACCTGCACCCGACATCAACCTATGGCTCGCCCCAGTGTACGCACCCCGCGCTCACAGGCGCACCAGATGCAACGCCGTATGTGGTGGCCCCAAAGCCCAAATCATTGTTCATGTCAGCTGCTGCAAAGGACAGTGTACCACGGTCCAGGGTCTGCATTGTGCATGCTGCCATGATGAGCGGCAGCACTACCCAAGACACCCTGTGACACCAGGACAGATGCGGCGTTGGCGCAATTGATGTTGGGCACAACGTTGTGAATGCAACTTAAGTTTGCGCCTGCGCCTGGAGCTACCTGAATATTTCAGGCGACTCGCAAAAGTGGGTTTGGAGTGGGTGCGAATCCACCAAGAACAACAACCTGGGCGCCTCGCAGGCAGTCACCGCCGTCGCATAGCGGGCACCGACGAGCGACGATGCATCACGCCCACCTGCGCAAAGCGTTCGGGACATCCTGGTGCTCGTCATTCGTGCCTTTGCCGGAGGCGCTCCCCATACCTCCAAGACGTGGCCGAACTGTGAATGATGAGATGAGTACTAGATCGCTAGGAAGTGCTTATGTACAGCCAGACTATCATAAAGTTGAATGAATAATCTGTGCGAAGGTGGCATTCCATTTTTTTATCACCGGGACGCCGTTGTCAGCCTTTGCCGAAATGTGTGAGAAGCATTTTTCGCCACGCAGGTGTCTTGTAGAATCGACGCCCATGTGAGAAAACCGATCAGCTCATATAAGCGCTTGGGATAGCAGACGCATGGCACCTTACATCTCACATGGCCCCAGAAGCGCTGCAGCAGCAGGCGTCGCAGTCGTGCTTGTTCTGGCTGCAGCCGTTGCTCAATGGCTCTTCTCCAGGTGAGGGGGGCACCAAGGCTTTGTTGAAGATCACGGAGGTCCGATACAATGCCGGGCAAAGGTCTGTGTTGGTCGGTGTCCGTGCTGTTTTGAAGACTGACTGTGTTTGACCGCTGTGGCACGTGCACCCAGGGCACATGCCGATTTGGATGAGACGACTGCAAACAGCCCAACCCGAACGGAGGACGCCTTGCAGCCTTGGCCGCAGTGCCAGGACGGCCATGGCGTCAGCAAACCCATGCTGCTGGCGCCTGCTGTGCATGCTGCTGGACAGCTATCGCCCGCTGCGGAGCCAGGATGTCAGGCTCAGCGACACCCTCCACAACTCGGCGCTGAGCGAAGCGTCGCTGAATACAACACAAGCTCAGCTCGCTGCTTGTTGCTGAAACGCAGCACACCACGGCTTCGGCTGCCCTCCCTGTCCCGCAGCCGAGCCCCTGGGCGCAAGAGCAGGAATCTGTTGCCAGGCGCCACGATGCAAGGGTCGGCTGGGGCAACGCTACATTTGCTGCCTGAGACTGAATTCCAGCAATCAGCCCAGCAGCAGCAGCAGCAGCAGCAGCAGCAGCAGCAGCAGCAGCAGCAGCAGCAGCAGCAGCAACATTCACCGCACTTCAAGCCATGCGACAAGCGGCATAGCGACAGCTCAGACGTCAGCCACAGCGCCCGGAGCATTGGTGGCGGCAGCTTGCGCCTCAGCCGACCTGGTTCCCAGCTGCCAAGCATGAGCACGGGGCCGGAAGTGCTTTGGGGCCTTCAGCACACGGTCATCTGGCCACAGGGCAGCGCTGGCGGCGGATCCCCTGAACCCTGCTCGTTGACGGGCACGAGTGTTGTGAAGCGATGCGTATCAGCAGCAGGCAACGAGCAGCATCCCCGTGCGTGGGGCGAGGACCTCAGCAGTGGCGATGGAGCAACGAGTGGAAGTTGCCTCGTGCAGCACGTCTGGCACCAGCCGAGCAACTTGAAAGGACATCAAAGCAGCTGCGGTACCGGGTCGGCAGGTCTTACACCGCACCCTCTTAAGGGCGAAGTCAGGCGCAGCCAGTCAGCGGGCGCAGACGAGCGGCGCTGCTGTGTGTCTGATACAGAAGCAAGCGGCAGCGGCAGCAGTTTGCGGTCCATGAGCAAGCCGTTGCAGCATGGCTGGCAGCAGCACGAGGACACTCAGAAGAGCAGCCGTGGCGAGCAACCGGAGAGTGAAGTGCAGGCAGTCAGCTCCTCGGACGATGATGCTGTAGCAACTGTGCTGGCATGTTCCCGCGCCTTGGTAACGCAAAGCATTGACGGGCGTACAGAGCAGTTGGCGTGGCATCAGGGCCATGAGGAGGTGCTGACCAGCAACACAATCTGCAGCCAGCTCGTCGACAGCCTGAGGGCCCAGCTGCACGCAGCGATGGAGTTGGCGCAAAACAACCAGGCAGACGCTGCCATCGTGGAATGCGGCGCTGCGGCGCTTCACGCTGAAATTGACAGGCTGCAGCCAAGCCGAGCGTCTCACCGACGGTCTGACAAGCTGCCATGGCACAGCTTTGATTTGCCGCGCCAGCAGGCCCTCTTGGCTGGTCTCCAGGTGGCGTACGATGCGGGGGAGAGGGTACGTGAGCTTATGGCAGCGCTGCAGCAGCAGCTGGCAGCTTTGGCTGCACAGCAGAGGCGCACAACTGCGACTGTGGACCACCTGAAGCAGCAGCTGAAACAGGAGCGCCACCAGGCAGCCATCGCAGCCCAGCAGGCCGCCGACAGCGAGGCTGCACTGCGTGCCCGGCTCGCTCCAGCCCTGCCGCTGCTGCAAGCCGCACAGGCTGAACGCGTCGCAGCGGCGGAGGCAGCTGTGGCGTCTGCGCACCGTATAGCGCAACTGGAAGAACAGCTTGCAGTTGCTCAGGCAGAGACCACGCGGGCGTTGGCAGCCGCGCGAGAGCAGGAGATGGCAGCCGCCAAGGTTTCGGCGGCGCTGGAGGCGCGCCTGGCAGCGCTCTTGGCGGATAAAGAACGATTGCAGTGTGAATTGAAGCGGCAGGCAGAGGGTTTTGCCCAAGACAGCGCTCGCCTGTGCCGAGGCCTTGACGCCGCCAACAACCGGGTGGGTGTGCTCTCATTTAGAGAGGTCGAGGGGCGGGCATCCAAATGTTTCAGATACGGCTGGTTCTAAAGTTTCCCTGACCCAGTTCATTGAGCCCGTGGCAGCGACGTCCACCAGGTGAGTCTCCTTGAGTTGCTTGACACAGAGATGCACTTACCAAGGTGCGAATCCTGACCTCCCCGATACACATGCCTGGCAACCTCCAAACTTCCAAAAAGGTGGTGCAGACGGGAGAGCAGCTAGCGGCAATGAGTGGGGAGGCCGTTCAGCTCGCACTGGCGATCCTCTCGCCAGGTGGCGGTGTCATTGTGGCGAGGCGCCCGGCCAGCCCACCAGCAGGGCCACCAGACGAGGAGTGTGTGCCGCGGGCACATGAGCTGCTTGGCAGTGGATACTCCACTGATGGTGCGGGCAATCAGCGTGCAACACTGAAGGTATGCGACGCAGGGTGGGGCAGCGAAGCCGCGGTTGGGTTCAACTCCCCTACAACACTCACATGTGCAGTGACCTGTGCGTCGGCGGGTCAGCGTGCACCCCAAACGCCATGTTCTGACTGCGTGCTGCCGGAGCATGACACTGAGTAGGTCGCGTAGCCTTGGTGCAATAGACGAGCGTGCAGCATGCGAGCCCCTGCTCGCGCCTTTGGTCACTGCCTTTTATGGGTCAAGGGTATTGAGTCAGGCTTATGTATCTTGCATAAAGACTCCTAGAAGGGTCTGTGGGTTCCCCTTACTTTCTTTGCATGGTGTCTGTGGTCAGCCAGTGAGCGTGCATCACCGCACCGCTGTTGGCGCGGCCTGACGGTAATTTACCACAAGCTTTGTGCATGTGTTTGTGTAACTCTGCACTCTACTGTACGGTAAAGACTGTAACACCAATGTTTGCTGTCTGGCGCTGCCACTTGTAAAGGACACCCATGCATGGGTGTGTCAGCATTGGCCGTGCCTAAACCGCCACAGGTGACCTCGTGCATGAGCAAGTGCATTCCTGGGCCTTACATCACCATATGCTGAGTGCATAGGCCATGCGAATCCCATATCTCGTAAGGGCGATAAGCCTATACAATTCGAGGGCATGCATACTGTGGTTTGTGCACAACAGCTGCACAGCGTGCGTGGCAGTCAGTGGGCGCTTTTGGGGCGGTGCAGCTGACGGCAAGGCACCGGCCTTACCGTAATACCTTGTCACCACCAGCGTTCGTCTTGCATCATCCGCGCAAGGGGGTACAATTAGCTATACGCATCTTTCGAATACTGTAGATCGCACTTGCGGCACGCACACGCCACCTGGGCAAGCCGGCAGTGACTACTTTGCAGTATCGTATACAATGGAGGGCGACCAGGACGAGCAGCAGCATGGTGATGAGCCACAGCAAGAGCAAGAAGAGCGCCCAGAGCGCCGACAGAGGAGGGACGCGCAAGCCGCAGGCCCTCCCCAGGAACTGCACAACCTGCTGCGCATCCTTGCACGGCAGCGCGTAGTGCTGGCGGAGCGTGCCAGGGCCGCCACCAACGCCGACCTGATTGCAGCGCTGCGTGAGAGCGGTATGCTGACGAGGTGCGGGTGCTCTCCTGCTCACAAGCAACGGCATCGGTTGAATGAACACACGCTGTCGCCAGCTCAACAGCCTGTGTGTGTACATTCTGAGCAACAATTGCAGCCATGCATATCACATTCACTCAACTGCTTTGGTAGCCTCATCCGCCAGCACGTCACCCAAGAGTGCCACCCCCTCACAATCAACTCCTTGCAGCGAGGCTGTGGCGGGCGCAATGCTTGCGGTGCCACGCGGCGCCTTTGTGCCGATCGAGCACAGGTGACCTTCCGCCTCACAAGCGCGCGTACAATCCTGTGCTCACGAGATGCTATGGCATGAGCTTTCGCCTCGTCATTCCACCACCAACGTGCCGTTTGCGTGACCGGCCGCCGTCCTGGGTTTTCTCTTGGTATCCCCCATGCCCCTGCGCCCCCTCTGAGCCAGCCCACCCACGCGACCAGCAACCTGCACGCCCCTCCAACCCTATCAACCCACCCTTCATAGGGCGGAGGCCTATGTGGACGCCCCCATAAGGGTGGAGGCCGAGGGTTTCAATATCAGCGCGCCACACATGTGGGGGGGGGGGGGACAGGTGGACTGGAGGTAGAAGCAGGTTTTGTATGCGCCAGCTTGGGCCCCCGACCTGCGCGCCTGCCCGCGATCGGCATCGTGAGCTTTGCTGGAGCCACCAGGCGTCGGCTAGGTAGCCCACCATCTGCCCTGCTCACACCCGCGCAACGTGCGCATGGACGCTTGTACGGGGATGCTTGCCAGCGCTGCGGCGAGCGCCAGGAAAGCACCTGCTTTGAGTCCGCCTTACCTCCCCTTGTGCTTGGGTTTTGCGCACGAATCCTTTGGCTCCTCGCCCCTCACAACAGGCATGCGTCCATGCTGGAGTCGCTGAGGCTGCAGCCAGGAGACAGGTGCGCCCAGTGTGGTTCAAGCTTTCTGTGAACAGGAACCTTGACGCTTGGTCTGCCAGCCCCTTGTGAGCGGCTGGCCTCCCCTCTCTCCCTGCCTCCCTTCCCCCGCTCTTTTCAAAGGTTCTTGGACGTGGGCTGCGGCTGCGGCGTGCTCGCCGCCTGCGCCGCCATGCTGGTGCGCTGCAGCGGCGGGTCGTATACGCGCCTGAGGCACGCGCTTTCCTCTGT
>NW_014012973.1:13776-15213 GCF_000611645.1 Monoraphidium neglectum
GAATAGTGGTCCGGGCTCCCCTTGCGGCCCCTTCCCCTCCTCCTCCTCTCCTCTTGACACCCACCCCCACTGGACCAGGTGGGCCCCTCTGGCCGCGTGGCGGGTGTTGACACGCGCGACTACTGCGTGGAGCTCAGCGCAGACAACGTCGACCGCCTGCGCACCACCAGCCCAGAGTGAGGGGCCCAGCCATGAAGGGGAGGGGGGAACAAAAACGGGACCCACTACCACGCAGCACCACAAGAGGCACGGGTGTACATAGCTTTTTCTGTGCGCAGTTCGGCAAGGCACGGCAGATGCAACGCCCTGGCGTGACAGTTTATGCTCTCCACCGCTCCGACGCGCTGCATGAGCACTCGCACTCTCACGCCCCTGGCGTTGCCCTGCAGCTACGCTGCTGCGTCGTGTGATGTTGAGTTTGAGAAGCACAACATTTTCCTGCCCAGCCGCCGCTACAGGGGCCGGTACAACAAGGTGTGAGCCAGGACGTCGGGGCGACTCAAGCAGGGGTGTGGTGCTGGGTAGTCACAGTCTCTACCCTGGTCGCGGCAGGTGCGATCCTTCCAGCGGTCACACACACATCGCGCCCCTACACCCTGCCTTCCCCGCCCCCCCTGGCCAGGTGTGTGTGGGCGCTGCCTGCCCGGAGGAGCGGGTCCACCTGCTGCTGCAGGTGATCAGGGCACTGGGAGCGCAGGGAGCTGCTGGCACTGGGGCTTGCTGGGCAGCCCTGCACACCTCATCTCTGTGTGCGTGACGTATTTACTTTCTCATTTGATCTGGTCCCATCAATCGCAAATCTTACACCCACGTTGCACGTTCTGTGTGCAGCCGCCCTTTATACGTCACTTGATCCCCGCACCACCTGTGACCCCGGCCTTGAAACGCACAGCTGCTGCCCCAGGAGCAGGGCTCCCTGCTGCTGGCCCCGGTGGACACAGACCTGCGACTCTACGAGAGGAGGCGCGACGGGTCTGCGCGCTCCACCACCATATCCAGCGTCCGCTTCTCGGAGCTCGAGGTGACCCTGTCGAGGGGCTGGCGGCGGCGATGGCGCTTGATCATGGCGGGGGAACGAAAAGGAGCGTGGGTGGGGCCTCTGGACAGCTGTCCTTGGACCGGACACGATACGTCATCGCTGCACAACCAACCGCACACCAGCACACGCACGCCTGTTGCTCAAGCTGCAATCCCCACACACCCAGCTGCTGCCTTCTGCAGCCCTCCGTCACAGCCCCACCCAATGCATGCACCCCCGCCCTCTGCGTCAACGCAGGTGCCGAGTGACGCCACTGTGGCCCTGGCCATGCTGGATGATGCGGCTGCGGAGCGCCTGGCGGTGCAGGTGTCACCCTCCACCTGGGCGCGAGACATGGGGCCGCTCACGGCAGGGGGCACGGGTGAGCAGGGCCACAGGGCTGGTGGGGAGTGCACATC
>NW_014012973.1:15817-16890 GCF_000611645.1 Monoraphidium neglectum
GAGCATAGCACAGGGTTAGGGCGCGCACGCGTGACACCGAGCTTGGCAGGCATGGTCGGCAAAATGTTGCAGTCACAGGCACTGCATCGTCCTGCTTTTGGCACTTGGGTCGCAATTGCTTGGGCAGGTGGAAGTCCCTTGCTAATGTGTTCTGCCCTGGACCCAACAACCAGCAACTCACTGCGTAACCACCCCTCATCCTCTATCCTCTTCGCGCCGCGCCAACCCCACAAGACCCCGAGCCCAAAAGCTTGGCCACTGCCCCAGCCCGTGAGAACACCGACACGTGCTGCACCCGCAACAACCATGCTGCCATCGGCGTCCGCAGTGGCAGCAGCATCGACGGGGGCGGCAGCCCCCCCGACAGTGACAGGTCCTCTCACGAGGGGGCCAGCGGCAGCGGCACAGACGGCGCACACGCCCGCCCGGACCGCGCACAGCGCGGGCACGGTGCAGCAGCAGTGCCCCTAGGGTTTGACGTGGCGTTCAGCCTTGTGTGTGCACGTGTGGGCGAGGCTGACTACGTGTTTGAGGGCCTGGGGTGGCGCGTGGCGGCCCACAGGGATGTGCTGATCGGTGAGAGGCAGGCTGCTCATCCACTCCACTCCAGGGTGGCTAGGGCTGGGGCGTCAAGGGAGGGGGCAACCAACACAGTGTGAGGTGTACAGGCAGGACATGTTGCTTCACGCCACACTGCATTCCATTCTGTCAAGCGATACGTCGATCACGTCACCATGGCTGCGGCACAATCTTGCCTTACTTTTCTACTTTCACATGTGCCGCCACCCTCAATGCACGCTGCAGCGCGCTGCCCCCACTTCCGTGCACGCTTGAGCAGCGGCATGCGCGACTCAGACGGCCCCAGCCACGCCGTGCCCGAGGCCTTTGCGCAGCATAGCGTGCAGGTGCGTCGTATGCCGGGGCTTGGCACACTTCAGGATGTTGTTCGGACTGCCTTGAAAGCGACACACCCTCATTGTCGGCCTTTGAGCGCCTTCCCTTGAAGCCACACATAGCAGCGAGGCATACCTGTTGCCTCTTCCTTGTGCCGATCACCCCCCCCCCTCCCCCAA
>NW_014012973.1:17363-23450 GCF_000611645.1 Monoraphidium neglectum
CCCCCAACCCCACAGGCCCTGGTGTCGTACATCTACACAGACGTGCTGCCCTCAGGCCTTGAGCCGCCACAACTGGCTGAGCTGCTGCATGTTGGGAGCTTCTATGGCTGCACCAGGTGGGCAGGCATGGGATTAGGGCAGACTGGGGCCTTGATGTTTGGCCACTGGTGCAACTGGCTGCAAGTGACGGAGTCTGTGTGTGTGTGTGTGTGTATGAGTGTGTGTATGAGTGTGTGTATGAGGGTGTGTATGAGGGTGTGTGTGCGCGCGTGCGACTTGTGAGTGTTGGTGTGAGCATGTATTAGGACTGCTGGTTTGGCCGCACACGCCATACGAACTCGCTCAGGTGAGCCCAGCGATGCAGGGACGAGGCCTTGCCTGCGCAGCGTTTGGCTGCATCATCCAGCACTCGGCTCTCCCGTACTCCTCACACTTACACCTCCCTGCGTCAGGCTCATTGAGCTGTGCGAGCATCGCCTCGTGGACGCACTGCTGCAGGTGATAGGGGGTGCCCTGCAGCTGGCAGCCAGCAGGTCCAGCTTCTGGTTGTGGGTTGCCCTGTGCGCTAGGTGCCTGCACCTCGCCGCTCATCCTGCTGAAGCTGTGCCATCTATTCAACCTGTCGGCCCCCATGGAACTGTTCTTAGGCGAGCACTCACAAACACACATACACACACATACACACACACACGCGCGCACACATACGTGCACACACGCACGCACGCACGCAAGCACGCGTGCGCACGCGCACGCACAAGCACACGCACACGCACTTACCTTCCTCCCCCAGCAGCCTATCCACATGCGACCCCGATATGCGGGCCCCAAACCGCCCCCTCACCCCTCCCGCCGCAGCTGGAGCCAGAGCAGGGCGCGGCCGAGGCGCCCTCCCTGCTGCGCCTGGGGGGCGAGCTGGGCCTCACGCAGCTGCAGCGCGCCGCGGCCGCCTTCATCGCGGCCCACTACAGCGCCTCCTCAAAGTCGGAGGCCTACGCCGCCCTCAGCCGGGCCGAGGTGGACCGCGTCGCTGCTGAGCTGGCAGCAGGCGCCACCAGGGTGAGAAGGCCTTAATGTAGGGCCTGCCGAAGCTGGGGTGCAGCGCGTGCTGGGTTGTCCACGGCTTCCCATTCCCTAGCGCTTTGCCTGACTCCCATCAACCAGATCTTGGCTCCCTGCCGCCCTCCATCGCGCGCCACCTCAGGTGCGCGCGGTCCTGGCGGAGCTGCAGCCATCAGAGGGGTTTCAGGCGCAGACTGCTGCGGAGAGGCAGCGCATCCTCTGGTTCTAACGGGCAGAGCCGCACACGGTACCTCTGGTGGCGGGTGACGGCGCCCCCATGTGGCTGCTCCCCCAAGTCGCAGATTCGTCAGGGGCAGCGGCGGCGGCGTACGCCGCTGCCGATGCGCCCGCGCATGGCTGCTTAGTTCAGCGTTGCCGCAGCACGCGCCAGCGGTACACGTCACCACGCCTCATAGACCTGTGAAGCGTACACCCCCTCCACTGCAGCGCGCCGCTGGCCGCTGGCGCCCCCAGAGCCGGTTGCTGGCCATTTTTGCATTGAAGATGTGCATGCAATCGACTGTATGAGGTGCCGCTTTTGGCATGCCGGCCTCTAGCCCAACCAGCTTTGCTGGCGGTCTTTATCCGGTCGAGGATTGACGCGGTTTCTACTGTTCAGACTCCCTGCCTGGGTTCGTCCCACGAGTTCCATTTGACCAGGCACCTGCCATCCTGATACAACGTTGCGAGCATTGACGCATGCAACCTGCAGCGCTGTACAAAGAGGGCCAATGGCACCGTTGCCCCTTTATGGCGTGCCAAGTCTACAAGCAGTGGTCTCGGCCCACTGCTCCGCCATAACTCGTGCATTTTCTGCCTGCTGTGCCGCCAAGCGTTGCGAGTCCACCCGTTGAAAAAGCCTGCCCCACCCTCGCAGGCCTCACCCAGAAGGGCTGGTTTTTATGGGCACCACCCCTTGTACCTATAGCTGCGCACGCTGGCAACTGTACTTCAACGCTAGGTGCTCGGCAGGAGGGTTAGGCCGCAGCTGTGCATCGCCCCCGACTGCGGCAGCCAATGTGCGCTGCCTTGCACAACGGCCTGCACATGCACCACTGGCGCGTGCTGGCTTGCGCACCCGCCTCTCCACTGTAGCATACAAGTAACCAATCCAGGTACACCAGGTGGCGGGATCTGTGCATTGACATCTATCCTTTCCCAATACGGTACTGTAGATCATGAGTGTGCCCATGGGTCCAGTGAGAGGTGGGTGGTGCGTGTTTGCTGCTCGGGCCAAGTTGACCGCCAGCACAACCAGCCATTGTACGCGTGTGCACTTCACACGCTTAATTTTGGTCGTTTTGTTCGTTTTGTGATTGTTTTGGCTTTGGTAGCGCCATCCACCAGCCTCAGGGTGCCACACAGATCGCGATGGCACTTCAGGCGTCTCGCGTGCAGCTTGGCAGCCGTCCCGCGACCCAGAAGCACGCTGTAGCATTTAGCAGCAGCCCAGTGCGCCGAGTCGTGACGCGCCAGCAGCGATTTGCTCCCTGCCGAGCCATTGAGCTCGACTTCAGCGACCCGGACACGCAACTGAGCGTTGCCGGCGTGGTTCTGGGCCTGCTTCTCGGCATTGGTGCCCCTGTGTGGTATGTGAGCCGCACTGAGCGCGACGAGGAGCGCCTGGAGGAGTTGCGCGCCATGAACCGCGCGACGTTTGAGGAGACCGGCGAGTACATGACTGACGAGGAGATTGCAGCCGTCAGGAAGCCCAAGTAAGAGGGGGCACGGAGGGCGGGTGGGAGCACTAATCGACCTGCGCAGGATTTGTGCTGCAGGCGGTGCCCGGGGCAGGGCCCTGCCGAGCAGCGGGCGGGCGGGCTGACGGGTGGGCGGGGCTCTCAGGACCACACTCCCAGACTGCTGGATGGTGTCGTGGGTAAGGGAGGGAGGTCCGAGCCCCACATCGGTCCTTGCATTTCACGCCAGGCCCCTAGCATGCGCTCCTGGCATTGAGCATGTTTGCTGTCCCATGTTTGCTGTCCCATGGCACCTGGCGTTCTCCTCCCGCCAAATCAGCCCAGCATCCTGGATTGTCATCTCAATCCCACGCGGCAAGCAGATAGCCATAGATTGTGACACGCCGCCAAGCTTAAGCTACATTGCAGTAGTTTGGCCGTCATCGGCTTCCTGCGTCCCTGAATGCGCCCCCCCTGGTCGCCCCCTGCGCTTCTGGCAGGTGGACGGACCGCAGGGAGTGGGTGGACGACGATTAGACCAGCGCCCGAGTGTTACAAGCAAGCTGGCTGTTGCTGGCTAGACGGCGCTGTGGCCGCGCCCGTACCGGCCATTGGGGTCTGGGGCCTGGGCGTCATACCCAGACGCTGCCACCGTGTTGTGTGGAGGGGCGTATTTGTACGAATCCATTCCTCTAGCTTACGTGTCGAACGACCTTATCCGCAAGAAGTGTGTGCAGTGGCCAATCTGCTGCTGCCTGCAACAAAATATGAGCAACCAGTGCCTGCATATTGTAATGACAGCGCCGCACTTCGGGTCAGTTGTTGGGTCAGCTACACCGCCCAGCCGCACAGCAGTTGTTGAGGGTGTCCTTCTAAAGCTCGGCGCCAAGCAAGCATCATGATCTGTGTGACAGGTATAGCGCTCTCATGGGCAGCACGAAGCTTATGACCCGCGACCAGTGCTGGCCTGCCGAATTCCAGGCAGGTTCCTGCAGTCAGCCACCCAGGTCGACTGGATGCAGGCGGGGCTGCTGGAATGCGAATGTCAACAGAATGGACTGTAAGAAAGACGAATGCCATCAGGTTTTCCCTGCTCGACCTGCAGGGCCGTGGCCTCTTCAGTGGCTGCAATCATACAAGTAGTCGTACACCGCGGGCACATCGGAAGCTGCCGCGCAGGGAAGTGGCAAGCAATCCGGGGTGTACCACGTTCCAGTGCCTGCGCAGCCAGACGAGTTCAAGCGAGATATATAGATATTGCCTTATTGCAGCGGTGTTCCCCATTCCGACAGCGTGCCTGAAGTCTCCGAGCCCACTGCGCGCACAGGCTCCATCCCAGCGCACCCAAGAAGCGCGCTCTTTGGTGCGTGTTCGCCTGTTTTAAATAGTTGATAGCTCGTTTCGAGAAGGGTATCCGAGCCATCAGGGTCACTAAGGTTGCAAAACGCGCCAACAAGCTGCCGCTTTCCGGGTGGCATAGAAGACGTCAAAGTAATTATCCGAGGTGGTAGAGGGCAGCGTTTCGCGCGGCCGCCACCGCAGGGGGCGCGCCGTGGAGCACCGCCTGGCCTCAGTCGGAATGAGCGTCCGCATGCGCGACGCCGATGAGGACAGCCAGGCGACAGACGACGAGGCCATGAGCGGCAGCGAGCCTTCTGAGTACAGCTATGACGCCGGCGATAGCGATGACAACGACGGCGCCGACGCGGGCGCAAGCAGCAGCGATGACGCGCCGGCCGGCTCTGACGGCTCGTCCGACGGCGACGACGCCGGGCCAACCCCCGCGGACGACGGCGACAGCAGGCGGCTAGGCTACCGCGTGATCACTGCTGACAGCATGAAACGGCTGCAGCAGGGTGCGATCGATGAGGTCGGTGCGATCTGGGGCTGTGGGGCCAGCGTGGCCAAGACCCTGCTGATGGCCTACATGTGGGACAAGGAGCGCCTTCTGAGTGAGGCCCCGGGTGGGGAGAGGGGGCGGGGGGGGCGCATGGCGGCCCCAAGGGCCTGGCAAGGTGGCTGGTCAGGTGGCCTGCCGCGGGCAGCTGAGAAGGCCCTACGGTGGCTTGTGCGTTCTCCACCTGGCATCGGTTAGCGGGCTGGGTTCACTCTGTACCGCACTCCTGTCGCATTGCGCAGGCACGAGGCCAGACCGTTATTGCACCCCGCACCCCAATCATCTGAACCCCGATGTCCTCCTTGCCACACTCCTGCTCCAGATGACCTGGGTGACAAAGGCTACGAGCACGTCTACAAGGTGGCGGGCCTGGTGGTGCAGCCAGACGGCGGCGGTGGCAGCGGCAACAGCAGCATCAGCGGCACGGCAGCGCCCGCGACGGGCGGCCCCGTGACGTGTGGGGTCTGCATGAGCGAGCTGCCGGCGGCCCAGTGCAGCGTAAACAGCTGCGGCCACGCGTACTGCGACGACTGTTGGCGGGGCCACCTGCAGGTCCAGATCAGCGAGGGCAAGGCGTGCCACGTGACGTGCATGAGCTTCAAGTGCGGCATAGTGTGCGACGAGGAGCTGGTGGAGCGCGTCATGCAGGTGTGAGGTGGCATGAGGGGGGCGCCACCGGGCGAGGGAGGGCGCGGGCGGCTTTGCTGGGCCGCGTTTGCGTGCTGTGCGCGTCGCTGCATCCGCCCCGTGCTTGCTGCCTCGATTTCACATTACCGTGCTCTGCCGCTCTGACCGCCCTTCATGCCGCCCTTCACCAGGGGGGGCCTTGCGCCTCCCTGCCTCACAACCCCCTCTTGCGTGGTGCGCCCCCACCCCCGCCCTTCCCCCCCCTCAGGGCGAGCCGCAGCTGCTGGCAAAGTACCGCCAGAGCCACCTGGAGTCGTACCTGGAGGGCCCGCGCGTGGCCTTCTGCCCCAGCGCGCCCTGGTGCGGCCACGCCGTACAGGTGCGCTCCGCGCGGGGCCGTGCGCCTCCGCAGGCGGCCGCGCCAGTGCGTGGCAGCTGCTGCATGACCGGGCCAGTGGCTGCGCCCCCCCTTCGCGTCTGGGCCCGCGGACTTGTGCATGCACATGCACCGTATCGCACCCGCATCATCGGCCCCGCCCTCTGTGTGCCCGCCAAGAATCTGCCCTGCACCCCTCCTCTCCCTGGGGCCCCTGGCCCTACCACCTCTCAAAGGTGGACAGTGACCCGTACGTGGAGCCAGAGTGCCCCTGCGGCGTCTCGTTCTGCTTCAAGTGCCGCGGCGAGCCCCACTCCCCCTGCACCTGCAAGATGTGGGAGCTCTGGGAGGAGAAGGTCAACGGCGACAGCGAGACACGCAACTGGCTGCAGGTGGGGGACCACGACTGCGTCGCGCCGTGCCCTTGCGAGGCGGGGGGGCGGGGGGGC
>NW_014012972.1:0-21382 GCF_000611645.1 Monoraphidium neglectum
GGGTGTGGGCGCCCGCACCTGCGCCCCGGGCTCGTAGTCGCGCCCAGCCGCCACCACGAATGCGTCTCTGAAGTAGTCATAGGACACCTCGGCCTGCCAGCGGCACGGAAGGTGAAGGGGCAGGCGGGGCGATTAGGGGGTCAGCAGGCAGGCGGGGTGCATCAGGGCTGCCCGAGCTACTTGGATCTCGTGACTATTCTTTGCTGATCAGTGGCGCCGCAAAACGCGGGGTGCGCGAGAAAGGACGCACTGCCGGCGCAGCCTCGGCTGGCCCTAGCGGCCTCCGCCGCACCAAGCCCCCGCACCGCCCCGCTCTGCCGCGCCCCCGCCCACCGTCCCGCTGCTGGAGTGGTTCGCCAGGTCGATGACGGGGCACATCGCGTACTGCCGCAGCTTCTGGCTCAGGATGACCTCGTACAAGATGTTGAACACAAACACGGCCACGGCCGCGCCCGCAGACTTTTCAATGCCGTCCGGCCCCTGCAGCAGCACGTTGCCAACCCCAAGAAAGGCCACCAGCCCTGCCAGCCGCAGGCGGTCCTGCAGCGTGCTCGCAACATAGGGCCCGCTGAACGTGCGGCTGCGCACGGCCGCGAGCGCCCAGAAGAAGTCGGCGCGCGACGGCGGCGCCGCGCCGGGCGCGGCCGAGGCGGCGGCGCTGGCGTGGAGCGCGGCCCACTCCTGCTGCTGCTGCGCGACCTGCGCAGAGGCGTGCCCACGGTGCGAGAGGGAGAGCGGCAGGGCGCGGCCGGCGCGGCGTTGCGGGGCGGCGGGTGCTGGGGCTGCCGCGGGGACGGAGGGTGCGCTCCGACACGCTGCGACGCGGCGCGGCGCGGTCACGCACGAGCGCGAGGTGCTGGTAAGCGGCCCCGATCCCTGCCGTCCGGCCCCCACCGGACTCGCCGTGCTCGCCCCTTCACAGGCCACCATGCCCCACTCGCCTCCTCTCCGTGCCATGCGCGCGTGCGCCCCGCACGCCATGCGGCACCGCCCCCTCACCTTCTGAATCAGGTAGGGGTACTGCAGCTGCTGCAGCCGCTCGTCACTCCACGTCACCGGGGTGTCGAGGTCCTTGGGAAGCTGCTGGAGGTACCGCTGCAGCCGCGAGGCGCCGCCCTTTGCTCGCTCAGCCAGCAGGCGGACCCCCAGCCGAGCAAACCAGGGCGCCGCGTCCCAGAATTCCGCTGTCACATACTCGGGGCAGGGGCAGCGCTGGCGCGGCGGCAGCGTGAGCGCTGCGGCGCGGGGGACGGATAGTATGAGGTCGTCGGTTTTTATGGGCGCCGCCGCCGCAAGGCCGCGCAGGCCGCCGTACGCGGCAGGCCGCAGGCGGTCAAATGCGACGCCCGCTGCTTTGGCCCAATCCAGGAAGGCAGTCGTGACGGCGTCCTGGATGTAGACGGGGGGCTGTTGTGGCTGCTGCTTGGCGGGGGCCGCCTCGGTGGCCGGGGCGGGGGCGTCCTTTGTGGCCGGCCGCGGCGGCAGGCGGGTGCGAGGCGCGCCGCGAGCGGGCCGGGCGGCGCGCCCGCTCGGGCAGCCGCCGCGGCGCGCGTGGAGCCCCTGATGCTGGTGCATTGGGACCGATTATGCCTTGGATATACTCTTAGGTCCACTCGCCGCCTTGTCCTAATGGGTCGAGCTCGAAATTGAGTTGATGTCGAGATCCGCAGTGTTACTGTACAATTCTGTTATCTTACGAGTTCAGTGGCTCTTCTAGAACGTACATACAGCTGCACAAGGTCAAAGGCCCTCGATGGCACCTAGGTGTGACATTACGGGGCCAGCCAATCGCGCCATGTGGGTCGTAGACCCCGTCGTATCACGTATTTAGACGTAAGTCTCACGCCACACTGCACCCAGTGGAAGTTCCCCAAGCGAACGTCCGCAACACAGCCCCCACCCCCGTTCACAGCTCATGCTGAAAACAACTGCCTCAGCCCTCATTGTCCGAGGCAGCCCGCCTGACGCGCTGACTGCCGGATTCTCATCACGCACAAGTGCCCAATTTTTGATTACACAGGCGTGTCACTGAGGCCATGGATCCTCCACCACGGAGGAGTCACGCACTTGCCAGACAAAGTCAATGCGGTCAAACACCATCCACACCAAACGCGCGCTCGCTCACCGCACCACGCTCACACACGCGTCGCTCTCAAAACTCGACCTGCGCCAGCCCGGTCAGTGGCGACAGCGCCAGGATTCCCTCCACCCCCAGCCCGCACCCCGCGACATCAAGGATGGACAGGCTCCGCAGCCGCGACAGCCCAGTCATGCCGCCGCCAGTCACCAGGGGGCAACCCCTGAGCTCCAGCGACGTGAGCGACGTGAGATACCCGACGTGAGCAACACCCGCGTCGCTCACGCGCGGGGTGGGCCCGAGGCGCAGCCGCAGCAGGGAGGCGTGAAGGGGGGTGAGCTGCGAGAGGCCGCGGTCAGTGAAGCGCGGGCAGTTGCGGGCGTGGAGGGCGGCGAGCGCGGTCAGGCTTGCGCCCACCACCTGCAGCGCGGCGTCGCCCAGGCGGCCGCAGCCGCTGATGTCAAGACCTGCGTAGGGTGGGGGCCGCGGGGGCGACTGATTGTCGGCTGCTCGCGGCGAGAGATGAGGGGCAGCTGCGGCAACAGCAAAACGTGCTTCCTGGATTGGGGCGTCATGCATGGACGGGCAGTCAAATCTCCACGTTGCCGTGGCACACCCTGCCCTGCGTATGCCTTGCAGATGGGTGGTGGCGAACGCAGCCCCGTCCAACGCCCCACGCACTCGAGAGCCTTGTGAGGAGCCTCAGATGGAACACACACCCATCGTCGAGAGCGGAACAATAAGTGAGGTCGAGCCGCCGCAGCGAAGCCGCCAGCTGCCCGGCCGCCCGCGCGCCCGCGGCGGCGAAGCAGAAGCAATGATTAATCCGCAGGGTCTCGAGCGCCCCAAGCCGCGCGAGCGGCGCCAGGCCAGCGCCGGTCAGCGTGGGGCCGTTCGGGACGAGGGCCGCCTGCAAAGCACGGCCAAAGATCTCGAGGCGCAGCAGGCGAGGCAGCAACTCCAAATGGGACAGGTGGGCGTCTGTCACGGCCTCGAATACGCTCGCATGGACCACTAAGGACGTAAGGCCGCTCAGCGTGCCAAACGGGAGCAGCAGGGCCGCCGCGCCGCTCAGGGGGTGCCCGAGCTCGAGACGCTCCAGGCGGCTCAGCAAGCGCAGGTTCTGTAGGATCCCCTCCGCCCGCCCGCGCAGCTGCCAAGGCACTGCGCCGCCGTCAATATAAGCAGTCAGCGACAGCGCGCGCAGGCGGGACCGGGCCGCGGCGGCGGCGAGGACGTCCCACGCCGCGTCCTGCTGATCCAGCGGGGCGCCGTTGTGCAAGCCGAAATGGAGGTCCAGCACCTGTATGTTGGGCAGGGCGCCGAGCTGGCGCTGCGCGCCGGGCGACGCGAGCCAGGGCCCGCGCGCAGTCAGCGCGGTCAGCGCCGCGCAGGCGCCGAGCCAGCGAAGGTCGGCCCACGAGTGGGGCCAGCCGAGCGACGAGAGGCTGAGGGAGCGAAGGCTCCCGGGCAGCGGCCGCTCGCCCCAACGCCAGCAGGCAGTGGCGGCGCCGGCTGCGTCGTCGGCGGCGGCGGCGGCAGGGGCGGCGTGGGCGTGCGCGTCGGCATGGGCGTCAGCCGGCAGGGCTGTGAGAACGCAGCGCAGCTCAAGGTGTGTCAGGCGCGTCATCTGGGATAGGGAGTCTTTCGTAGGCAGCGACGACACACACGTGTACAGGGCCTGCCGCGCCGAGGGGTGGGTCGAAAGGGCAACGTGAGGGCTGCCGCGAGGCGGCAAGGAGCGGGGCGGATTGTCTCACAATACAGGACGCCGGCAAACGAGTCAAGCGGAGCCAAAAAGATAAAGAGCCGCCAGGCAACTAGTCAAGCGCAAATGGGAAACCCGAGCCCAGGGCCCACCTCCAAATGATCCAGCGGCAGGAGGGCGTCGAGGAGGGCGTCAGCCCCGGGCGCGACGTCTGCCGGCATCGCCACCGCCAGCCGCCGCAGCCCCGGCAGCCACTGGGCGACCCCGGCCACGCCAGCCGCGGCCGCCTGGCGGTCGCGTGGGCCCGGCTGGCCGCGGCCCAGGGCGCAGCTGCCCAGCGAGAGGCAAGTGAGAAGAGTCAGAGCGCTCAGCGGCCGCAGGACATTCGGGTCAAAGCTGTGGGCGGCGGCAGCGCCGCCGCCACCGCCGCCTCCGCCGCCGCCTTGGTCGTGCGCGATGAGGCGCCGCAGGGTCGTCAGGTGCTGCAGGCTGGCCAGGCAGCCGGGGTCGCCGCCGAGCGGGGCCGGCTGCACCAGCAGGCAGCCGCTCACGTCCAGGTCAGCCAGCGGCAGCGGCGCCAGGGCGCGCAGGCCCAGGCTGGTGATCTGGAACGCGTGAGCCGGCAATCAAAACGAGCGAGGCAACCCATGAGAGTGCAAGATTGCTTGGGCGGCCGCAAGCTGATGGGGTCCACGCGCCCGGATTGGTGAGTGAACTAGAGCTCGTGTGACTCATCACAGAACGAGGCATGACACGCCGCAACACCGAGTGTCGAGCGGGCCGTGCGAAAAAACCCCGCAAACGCAATGCAACGAATCCATGAGGAGACGGCTTCGAGCGACCCACCCGCGGGCACCCCGCCGCGTCCAGGCGCGTGAGCCCCGCCAGCTGTGCCACCGCGATCAGCCCCGCGTCGGACACGCTGGCGCAGCGCCGCAGCCGCAGCTCCCGCAGCGTCGCCAGCCGCGCCAGCGCGATCAGGCCGCCGTCGCTGACGAGGACGCACCCGCCCAGGTCCAGGGACCGCAGCCGAGACAAGCCCGCGCCAGGTGGCGCGGCGGCCCGCTGCATTGCTGAGAGCGCGAGGCCGGCCAAGGCGTCGTCTGTGATGTGGGAGAACCCCTCCGACGCGTCAGCCGCCGCCGCGTCCCCGCCCGTCGGCACGTCGTCCTCCCAACGCCCCGGGCCGGCGCCGGCGCCAGTGGCGGGCAGCAGCGGGGAGCAGCCGAGGCGCAGGTCAGCCAGGCGGTGCAGGCGCGACAGGTCGGCGACGAGCGCGGGGTCGAGCCGCCCTGCTGCGGGGGCGCCGCCGGCGCCGGCGCAGCAGCAGCGCGACAGGTCCAGGACGGTCAGGTTTGGGAAGGCGGAGGAGAGGGGCCCCGGGAGCAGTGCGCGCGGCGCGAGGTGCTCCGCCGTGCGCTGGGCTGAGGCGCGCCAGGAGCGGCTCACGCCGCGGATCGACCTGCGCAGTGAGTGCTGTGCGTGAGTGCGAATGACGGCGGTGCTCGGCACCACCTGCAGGCCTTTGAAGCCACGTTGGCTGGTGCTTGGATACGGCACGTTTCAAAATACGCACCGTGCGGTTTGAAGGCCAGCCTTCTCCATCACAGCCGCGAACACAGAGTCCGGCAAATCGTGCCACGGGGGCGCACCGCCGCTGCCTGCAACCGTGCGCCGTCCGTCCACCGCGAGCCGGCCCCAGCGCGCTTTGAGCTTAAACAGAAACCAGGTTATCGTCGCCACGATCAGTGAAGCTGTGGCGAGCCAGACGGGCAGAATCAAAATCATCGAGATCATCCGGCAGCCGCATCATAGCGTCGTGTAGCCTGTTTGAAAATGTGTAAGAATACAGGTGGATAGGACTTGATATCGAGCAACATAGCGGCGTGCCTGATTGCTCTCCAGGTTGAAACCCCTGCGCGCCGTGTCATTCATCGGCCATCTCGAGTTGGAGGACTGGAGCACAAAGCAGCTTGAAAGTCTGTGCCCAGCAACAGAGAACGTTGATCACAGCAAGATGTTTCAACAGCGGAGCAGCAACAATGCTTTGTACATGGCAATGTTTCCAGGACCCTCCATCTCTTTCCCCACCATCGACATGCGGTACCAAGCTCCGATTTGTGCAGTATTGGCGATCGTCTGAGGCCACACACTCCTGCAATCCACAGCATCACCCTCGCTTCAATCGCCGTACACTTTGGCGCCCTGCCAATAGCAACGACCTTAAATGGGTTGCCCCTCCGACTGCCCCTGCGAGCCACTGCAGGACAGCGCCTGCCCGCTGCACTGCCTCTGTCGACGTCCCGTCTACTGTATGAGTTGTTTGGTGCATGCCCTTGCACAGCGAAAGACTCTGCCTATGCTTTTAGTGACAGGACTGCAGTTGGGGCTGGATGCGCAAGAGTGGCTTTCAAGCGGCCGTCGATGAGTCACGCAGTTCTCCCCCAGGGGCACCTCGCGCCATTCTGTACGTCCGGTGAAGGGTTATAGAAAGTGTTCCTCCCTCAAAGCCGTACACAGCAGCAGTGTCGGACATGACGCCTTCCAAGGCGCGGCAGCATGAGCTGTCCCTCTGGATGGAATGTCCATCCAGCCTGGCACGGCAGCTCGAGCCCAGCTGTTCATCGCACAAAATTTGATTCCAGTTGTCGCTACCGGTTGCGAGCTCGCCCGAGTCCTCAACACTTTTTTCGTATTGCTCATACGATTGCGCTGGAACCGCTCGCATACCGGTAGTCTACTTGAGGCTCTGACAGCGAAAAATAGCCCTGCTTGCGCGGTTCACCCGCATACAGACAGAACACGAACAGTTGGGAAACCATTATCATAAATCCTTGTTGCAGCCCGCAGCCATGGCGCTGCGCCGCGCCAGCACCGCTGCAGCAGCCCAATCAGCGCGCCAGGCGGTGCCGCTGCTGCTCGCGCTGCTGGCGCTGCTGACCGGGTGCTGCGGCGAGGCGGCGTTTGGCGCCGCAACGGGGGCTGGTCCTGAGGAGCTCATGGGCCCATCAAGGCGGCTGGCTGCGACGCACAGCGGACATGGCGCCCCCGCTCCGCCCTTCTACCCCCCGGACGCCGAGCAGATCGCCATGTACATCGTGATCGCAGTCGCGCTAATAATAGCCGCCAGCGGCGGCGTGGGCGGTGAGCGGGAACCCGGGGCTTCATCCCGTGCGTGAGTAAGCCTTGCAGGACGCCCGCTTTGACCGCCCGCCGCTGGGGCGCCGCTTTTGTTCACACCTGAACAACTGGCTGCTGGCGGGATGACCAGCACCCCATCCGCTCTGTCCGAGCCGCCGTTCAAACGTGGCGCCGCTGCTCGTCCCCGCTCTCCCCGCAGGCGGCCCCATCTTGGTGCCGGTGTACCTGCTACTGGGCCGTTTCAGCAACACCACGGCGGTGGCGCTGTCCAACGCGTCCATCTTCGCGGCTTCTGTCGCCAACGTGCTGCTGGTTGTGCCGCGCAGGAGGTGCGGGCGGCGCGCCAATCTGCAGCGCAACGCGCAAGCACGTGCTCTGTCCCTCCCGAGCGTCGACTGATGCGCCGCGCGCCGCGGCGCCGTGCGCGCTTGCTTTTTGGATGCCGGGGGCGCCCTCCTCATGCAGGGCGTTTCCCGGTAGACCACCACGAAGCGGCGCGGCCCCCGCCCCAAATGCACGCAGGCGTGCAGCTCGATCAGTCGCAGCCTGTAGCTCTCAACCCCCCGCACCCGGCGCAAAACCCTGAACCCTGCCCAGGCATCCCTCCAAGGACCGACCCCTGGTGGCGTGGGACCTCATCATGCTGCTGCAGCCGCCCACCGCCATCGGCGCGATGTGGTGCGCACCCCGCCCCCAGCAAGCAAATTAACCGCCGTGCGGCAGTGCGACGCCCTGAACGCAGCGCTTCCCCCAACAGCCGCGCCGGCTTGAGGCAGAGAGATGACCTGCCTCTCTTCCCTTCTTGCTGCGATGGCTGCGCAGGGGCGCCTATGTGAACAAGGTGGTGCCCGTGTGGATTGCGCAGGTTCTGCTGGCCCTCATGCTGACATTCATGTCTTGGCGCATCACAAACAGGTGGGTGCGGCGTGCATGTGCCCACGCACAGGGAGGGTGGGGGGGAATCGGGGCGCAAAGCGTGGGTGCGAGCAACTGGAGGCCAGTCCGGTGGCGCCGCTCTGATGCCTATCGGAGGTGCGGCCTTGCCGCATGGCAGGGGCGCGGCAGGCCGCGCCAACCCGTGGGGATCAAAGGCGGGTTTGTCATGACGCCGAGCGCCAGCAGCCCCACCCCAGGATTCGACAGAGCAGCGGCCTCGCTGCTTGCGGGCTGCTTGCCCGGCTGGTGGCCCGCCTGACGCGCCCCTCCCCTGCACTTGACGACAGGGCGATGTTCATCTTCAAAAAGGAGTCCGCCGCGCAGGCTGCGGCTGGCGGCGCGCCGGCGGTCGCTGAGGGTGGGGCCCGCAAGGGCAAGGGCGGCAGGGCCGGCCGGCACAAGGACAGCGGCAAGGGTAAGGGGCATGACAAGGATGCTGGTCTCGGGGAGGAGGTGCAGAAAGGGAAGCAGCAGCAGCCGCCGCCGCCGCCGCCGCAGCAGCAGCAGCAGCAGCAGCAGCAGCAGCCGGAGCAGCAGGAGCAGCCGCCAAAGCAGCGGAAAGAGCAGGAGCACAAGCAAGAGCAGGAGCAGGCGCAGCCGCAGGAGAAGGCAGAGGAACAGGAAGATCAGCAGCAGGTGCTCGAGCAGCAGATGAAGGAGCAGGCAGGGGCACCTGCCGGCACCAAGACCGCCGCCTCTTTGGTTGACCCAAAGCGCTCAGAGGCCGCCGGGGGCGGCGCCGCCGCCAGCCGCCCAGTCAGCCGGAGCACATCAGAGGGCGACGCCACCGCGACCATCGTCGCAGCCGCGGCGAGCGGCGACAGCGGCGGCACCGGCAGCGAGAGCTGCAGCGACAGCGAGGGCGAGAGCGAGGGCGAAGGCGCGGGCAGCAGGCCTGCCGGGGCGGGCGCCGCGCCCGCCGTCCCAGTGGAGACGGCAGGGCTTGGCCTGAGGCAGTGGGCGTCGCGCGACCTTCCAACCCTCGAAATCGATATTGTCACGGCGGGCAGCGGCCTCTGGAGCATGTGCGAGGCCATGCCGGCCGTGGCGGGGGACGAGGGCGACGCGCACGCACCCGGCGCGCGCCAGGCCGCGGCCGACGCGTCCCCGCGGCCGTCGACCCCTCCGCCCACGCCGCCGCCGCCGCCGTCCGAGGCGGAGAGCCGGCTCGCGTACGCGCCGCCCGAGGAGCGCCCCGAGGGCGACTGCGACCCGGACGTCGGCGGCGGCGCGGTGCGCGGCGTGCCCGTCGGCGGCCCGACCAGCGCCGGCGAGGGCGGCGCTGCAGGCGCCGCCGAGGGCGCGGGCGCGCCGCTGCCGGCGCCGGAGGTTGCTGAGGAACGGCTGGCGTCGGATCTTCGGCGCGTGCTGAAGGGGGAGGCGCGACAGGTCCCGCCGTGGCACGCGGCGGGGCTGCTGCTGATGTGCGGGACGCTGCTGGTGACGACGCTATTCAGCAAGCTGCAGCCGTGTGGCGGCGCACGGTTCTGGGGGATCCAGGCGGCGGCGGTGCCGGTGCTGCTGGGGCTGGCGGTGGCGGCGCGGCGGTACGTGCTGCGCAAGGCGCGGGTCAAGAAGGCCGCGCAGGTGGGAGTGGGGGGTGTTGTGGTCGCGCAGGCGTGGTGCTGGCGTGAGCACGCACGCACTCGTGTGTGACTGGAGGGGGCGTGCGGGGCCGGGGGAGTGGTACGCGTGGGCCAGCAGACATTGGGATGCGGGTGCAGCGGTGCGTCCAGCCGCGCAGGTCGGCCTTCTTTTGATCCCCCGACTCTCATGCCGACCTGTGGCGCCGGTCCTTTGTGCTGACCTGGGCGGCCGCGGTCCCGATGGCACGCTGGCATCACTGACGCGCACGCGCGCCCGGGGCCACCTGTAGGTGGACTGGACCGGGGAGATCAAGTGGACGCGGCGCAACACGGTGCTGTTCCCGGCCATATCCGTCATGGCCGGCGTCATCGCGGTGAGTGCAGCAGCACGGGTGACGCACTGGCGCCCCCCTCGCGCGCGGCTTTCGTCCGCACTCCTGGCGAACCTGCCAGATCGCCAGATCGCATGCCGCCGGCGTCGCTGGTCTAGGCCGATGCCGCCACGACCCCCACTGCCCAGATTCTTGCGTCAAAGTGAAGTGCATGTGATCGTCAACCCCGCTCGCTCGTCTCGCCCTCCCTCCTCCCTTTGCGGCGACCAGGGCGTGTTTGGCCTCGGTGGTGGCATCGTGTTCACACCCCTTATGGTGAAGACCCACGCCGAGCGTGCCGCCCAGCGCCTCGCAGCGCGCTGCCTCGGGGCAACCGCCTGAGACGGGGGCTGCCCCTGAATGCTCGCCGCCACTCCGCCGCAGCCCTTTGTTTGTGCTCACATCCCCACTTTTCATCACACCAATGCGCTCTCTCGCTGGGCTTTGCTCTGCTTCCTGCCTGCAGCTGGAGCTGGGCACCCACCCGCAGGTCACAGCAGCCACCACGCAGACCATGCTCCTCTTCACCACCGGCGCAACCACCGTCGTCTTTGCACAGGTGCTCAGGCAGCCCCCCCCCCCCCAGCCATCTGCCAAAGCGGCTGCGCGCTCCTCAGGGTTTTGGGGCGCCCGCGGGCACGCCTGCTTGTCGCCGCGCGCTGTCGGCCCCCATGACGCCACTGGTTCCCACCCCCCATAGTACATCGGCGCCTGCGCAGCGGCTGGCTGCCTGAGCCGCCCACCGTGCGGCTGTGCGAGCCCTGTGTCCACAGCCGCCGTGCTCCCTGCCTCTGTGTCCACTGGAAAGCCAGCAATGACTAAACCTGCACCCCACCCCTTACCGCCCCCCCCCCCAAAATACGCCCCAAAGATGGGTGACATCCCTTGGGACTTTGCCGGCGTCATCATGGGCATCGCATTTGTCAGGTGACGCGCGGGCTGCTGCCTGGGCCGGGCCTGTCGCGGGCGCGCGGCTCCCAAGTGCTCTGTTGCGCGATGCCTGCGAACGCCATGCCCTTGGGCGTGCTGCGCCATCCCTGCGCGGCTGCTCTTCCAGCGACAAGGCCGATGGCGTGCGCCAGCGGCACACCCGCAACCAGTGGCTGCTGCGCCCCTTGCGCACCCGACAACCCCTGATCTCTCCAACCGCCAGCCCCGCTGAACCACCCTCCCTCGCTCCTCCCCCTCACCCCTACAGCACCCTGTTTGGTCAGGTCGCGATCGACGCCCTCATCCGCCGCACCGGCCGCGGCTCTGTCGTCGTCATCGTGCTGGCCGCCTTCTTCACGTGCGCCTGCCTGCTCGCCTGCTACGTCGCCGCCCGCAGCGTCGTCGCGTTCGCGACGAGCGCAGACCACTCGATCCGGGCGCCTGGCGTGTGCTGACGAGCAACCTGGGGCGGGCGAGCTGCGCTGTCGCCGCCCTGCGGCGGCGCGGGGGCGCGGCGGGGCCGCGGCAGCGGCGGCCGCGAGAGTGCGTGCGTGCCAGCCCAGGGCTGTGTGCGGGGAGCACGCGGGCAGCCGAGCCTGGGCGCCTCTTGAGGCGGTGCATGCGAAAGCACGGTGGCCCGCGCCTGCATCATTGGGTTTGGCGCTGCACTTGACGCAAGCCTTGGTCTGTCGGCGATCATCACTGCCAAGGGAGGCGCGTGGACATTGCATGGCCGAGCCAGGATTATCCTCGGCATATTCGCGCTTCGGGGGTGAGCGAACAGGCCCCCGGCCGTGCCAGGCCCGCGCCTGCGAGCGGAGGCCGCACGCTGGCACCGCCATCCCTGATGTGGCCAGCAGCCACCCAGCCCCCATTGCCGGCTGGGTGCATGCCTTCCGTGGATTGCTTTCTTGACTATGGCCACACGTGCAGCGCACTCCTGGCAACCCCATGATTCAACCCGGGGGTCTGGCAGCACGCGCGCTTTTCACAGTGTTTGAGTGGGATGCGACGAGAACAGATACTCGCTGGGGCGCCAGCACGTGCGCTGCCGGCTGCGCCCATGCATCTGAAGCCACCTTGGAGCCTGGCGGCCGCCGCAACGCGGTCGCCTCTGTCGTTCTCGTTTGATCTGGGCCTTCCTTGCACCTTTGTCGCCGCTGGATCTATCAACACACGTCCGCCAACTGGCCCCTCGATTCGGCTCTGCAAGGCCACTTGCACGCGCACATGCATGCGCCCTCTCCCCCCACCCCAAAAAAGCAAGATGCCCTCGCGTGTCATCGCTGCGGGGTCGCCACCTCAGCCGCGACCCCTTCAACATTGCGCGCTGAGCCCCGAGCGCCTCATAGTTGGTCCAGGCCCGTAGGCTTGCAATAATTGTCTGGTGCTGGCCATATCCCTTGCCCACTGCATGCATCAGTAAGGCTCAGCATGTTTGTGGTTTAGCAAAGGTTGTCGGGACTCATGCATGTCTGAAAAGCCTGGTGGCAACCCGCTGCAATGCCTATTATGTCAGAGATGCCTGGATCCGGTGCGGATCTGATCGGAGTCTGCGAGCGACGTGTCGCGCGTTCACGTGGCAAGGGGCATAAGCTGCGTCTTCAGCCGCTTTGGGGAGAGGGGGGTGCCCGCGCGTCTGCCGCCATGTCGGCTTTGCGACAGCAGACCAGGCGTTACACTTGTCAAAGGGGTGCGATCAGATGGGACCTGCCAGCCTTCTCACACCACGGCTCAAAAATCCGAAAACAGATTGACACCATAACACAATAGGGAGTTGCTTCAGGTGGCGTGGACCCGCCGCCGCCAACCCGCATGCACTACACGTTCCACTGGATACGCCTGAACTGAATCACCCTCTCACGGCGCTGCCTGGTGCGCTCGGCTTTTTAATTGGTATGGCAGCAAGCTCGGTGCAAGTTTGCAAAAGAACACAACTGCAGCAATTTTGCTCTGAACAACACGGCGCCGCTCAGCTTGTGCGGGCCGGGGGAATGCGCTGGGACGACACGCCCCCCAAATCAGGCGGCAGCGCGGGCAAAGCATGGTGCGGCCCCGCCCCTCGACAACTCTCACAGGCGCTGCAGAGCAGCTCCAACATCCGAACAAAGGCTGCTCTTCTCGCTCAGTCCCTCAGCACCTCTCGTGCTCCACCCGCTCGACCAACTCGGTCCAAGAGAATGGACACTCCCTCTCTCTTGGGCACCAAAAAAGCAACTCACTTGAGCCGCAGCACGACGACGGTGACGTCATCGGTCGACCCGACCTTCTGCGCCGTCTTGCTCATCGTCTCGGCGAGCGCGCTGCAGCTGCTGGCGCCGGCGGCGCCGCAGAGCTCCGCGACGGTCGCGTTGTCCAGGCCGCCGCCGCCGCCGCGCGCCTCCTCGGCGAAGAGGCCGTCGGAGGCGATGACGATGTGGGTGTCGTCGTCTGGGGGTGGTTGGAGGGAGAGGGGCGGTGGAGGGTTGCGCCGACGACGTGCGGAGAAACCCCACCAAAACGGGTGCACCTGCGCGCCGGAAGCGCCTCTTGAACCCCGTGAACAACGCCACTGTTCGATGCAGCGGCGGTAATGGGCGCAACCGACCAACACTCTCGCAGTCACGACCCCTGCCATCCCCTATGCGAGCCGTCATCGTTGGTTCAAAATGACGTTGACGGGTCAAACCCTAGTGCACCCACCGGTGAGCTCGAGGTCCACGGTGTAGGGGTAGGCGATGACGCCAAAGCCGCTGGAGTAGTTGTCGCCGCCGGCGTTGATGCCCTCAAACTGCAGGGAGCCTGCCAAGACAGGGAGGCGGGCGGCAACGGCTGAAGACAAGGAAGGCGGCAGCTGGGTGCAAGGGCCCAGGCATGAAATTGCTCGAGGGACTGTGGATGAGATTGGGGGCAGCAGCGCACCTGCAGAGCCCGAAGCGCAACCAACGCAAAACCCCAGCGGACGGGGCGGTTGGCAACAGAGTGAGGGCGCTTGCTGCGCGGGGCTTGTTGGGGGCCCGTGGGCGCCCGCCGTGCCTGCGCCGCGCTCACCCTTGAGGTAGGCGTCGCCAAAGGCGCGGGAGAGCGCCAGCAGGCCGCCCACGCGCCAGGTGCCGCCGACGTACCTCACCTGGCAGTGGCAGGCAGGTGCGGGGCGGCCCGGGGAAGGTGGCGGGAGTTAGGCGCCAGCAAGGGACAGAGAGCGAACGGCGGGCGGGCGCTGCGACACCCGCTCCGGAGGCGCCAACCGAGGGCCGTGGAAGGGCACGGCGGCAAGCTGGGCACGCAAGCCCGCGCGGCCGCCTGACCGCCTGCCGTCGGGGTTCAACGTCTCAAGGGGTCCTCCGCCGGCCCCTCTCACCATGGGGTTCTTGGGATTGGGGTTCTGCGCCTCGATGCGCTTGCGCTCAGACTCCCTGCGGCGGCACAGGCGCAGCAGGAGTGCGGACCGGGCGTGAGCTGCAGTCACTGCACAATCCACGGTGAAGCACGCCCGGGCGGCTCGGGCCGTGCCAAGGATTGCCCATGGCGAGCCTGCCGCACTCTCGCCCACTCTCGAGTGTGGGCCTCACCACCCCTTGACCGCACCAGGCGCAGCTGCCCAACGCCCCAGGCATAGGCAGCCCTGCGCATAACGTGGTACCCAAGCAGCAGCGGCCGCAGCTGCGGCCTCGGCCGCGGCCGCAGCTGCAGCCGTGGCCGCAGCCGCAGCCGTGGCCGAAGCCACACACTCCCCCCCCCCCACTCCCTTTCCCCTCTTCCCCCTCCCCCACCCCTTCCCATTATCCGCCCGCCCACTTGTCAGGGACGTGCTCCTCTGACAGGTCGATCGCCTCGCCCCCGCGGATCAGCAGGGTGCGCGCGTCGCCGACGTTGGAGGCCAGCAGCCGCAGCGCGCCGCCGCCGGGGGCCCTGTACAGCAGCACGTTGGCCGCGGTCGCGCCGCACTTGCTGCCGCCTACGCCGCGCTCGCCTGCACGGGTGGGGCGGGGGGGTCTCCGTTGGGGAGCGCGGACCGCGGAAGGTGGTGCCATTGCCGCAAAGGCGCCTGCCCTCGTGCTCGCTGGCCCCGACCCTCAGTGTATTTCACGCACTCGGTGCCCGAGCCGCCACCCGAGCCCGCTACGCGGCGAAAAGCGCCACCCAGCTATGGCACAAGCGCCCCCAAGTCACGGCGGTATTGCCCCCGCCAGGCGGCAGCGCCCACCCATGCCCAGGAAGCCGCCCTTGGACGACAGCAGCTGCTTATCGGCCGCGATGTAGGCGGCGGCCACGGACGCCTCCGGCTTGGCCGGGTCCCAGGCGCCCTTGACGCCGTCATAGAGGTTGGCCTCCAGCCAGGAGGCGACAGCGGAGCCGCCGTGGCCGTCGTAGACGCCGGCGAACGCAACGGGCTGGCCGGGCGCAGCAGAGGCCGCGTCGGAGACCTGCGGCGCGGGGCGCGTAGGCGGCGCCGCGGGGGCGGTGGTCGACGAGGAGATTGTGGGTTTGGTGGGGGCTCGCTGCCTCTGCAGCCGGGGCTGCAGATCGCCAGCCGCGTGCAGCGGGCGCCTTGCACGCGCAGACGTGCGTGCAAGGTTCCAGCTGAGCTGGAGACGTGTGCGCTTGGGACCCCCGACACACATACGTAGACCCCGCTACAGGGTGCGGGGTTGCGCATCATTTGCATCGGGGTGGGCCTGGTCAGCTGCACGCGCCTGCGTGAAGAAGCGGTCCTCGTTCTGCTTGCGCACGGTGCCGCGCACGGTGAACGTGCCCACTTCTTTTACCCCGGTGGTGACGGCGGTGGTCTGCACGAGGGGCAGGCAGCATATGTGAGCTGAATGCGTGATTCTGGCACGGCGCGTGCATCGACCGTGCGCGCGCAATGGCGCCGCCGAGGCGGTCAGCGTTGCAGGCAATGCCGCAGCTCCCAACAAGTCGAATTGGTGATCAAAAGCGCATGCGGTGTGTTCCGACGGTGCCTGGAGGCGCCAGCCCCCGTCTGCCCGCGGGATGCTCTTACCGTCAACACCTCAGCGCTGGCCTTCACGCGCACAAAAGCCTTACGGCTGTGCAGAGGCGCCACATGCGCACCGCGACGGGCCAGAACGGAGCTGGTGCTCGCCATTGTCGCTGTACGAGGGGGAGGCCAAAATGCGCTGTTACCGTGCAGCGCGCTTGGCAATGTGAAAACTTTGAGGGTGTACAGTGCTTGTGATACGCCCGCTTGTTGTAGCCACGGCCTGTGCTGGACTGGATACTGTGCGCTGCTCCACTGGGTCCAATCCAGAGTCAGCAAAGCGTCATCAGGGTCTCAAGGCACAGCGATGTGGGCAGAGAGATGTTGCAACTCTTGAAACTCTAAACATAAGCAAGGCGCACGATCTATAACAAGGGGCGTTCATATGGCTGAGCATGGGCAACCACCCGGCGTCAGCAGTCACCTGACGCTCCCAGGTGTGGGCCCAACGATCGAAAGCACACGTGCCTGCGCTTGCGCAGCAGCCGGCCATGTGTAACAACCCTTACAGATGCATCAAACGGCTGGGTTCACATGTTCGCTTTGCTTTGCTTTGATACAATCGTCTAGGCCAGCTAGACTCCTCCCGCCACTGCGACCAACCGGTGCAAAACAGACAACAGGGGTTGAACACAAACTAGCCGCCCAGTCCTGACGGCAGCTGATTCAACACGAAAGCAATCCAAAACAACAAAGCTGCAGACATACAAGGAGTGCAATGAGGGCGCACAGCACACACCCAGGAGACATGCCTGGGTGTGTGCTGCCCACATTTTTCACACTAGCACATTCGCAGATCGATGCCGGGCTTTGGGTGCATGACACCAAAAAGGTAGCCCAGGCCGCTGAACCCCCTCGCACCCTATGCGGCGCACTCACAAGCCTTACAGACCTATGTGTGCCCCTATCGGCCCCCATTCGTCCCGCCCCGCCAGCGCTAGTCCCCCCCCTTCCGACCGCAACCTCAACACTGAAAGCAAGTTACTGCTCCCGCAGCACAAGGTGTTTGAGAAGTTCGTTTCGGCCGAGGCGCCTGGCCATGTCAACAGCACAGGCTGCAACCTTGGCGCTGCCGACGCACGGCGGCGGACCTCCAATGCCACACGCCTCGGCACACGCAGCCTCGGTCCCACCGTGTGGTGGCTTCTCAAACTTGTGACCAGGCGCTCAACCCGCAATTCAAACCTGCATAGCGTAGCTCATCAAGCAGTTGTTGCAGACGCAGGCTCGCGCGACGGCGGCAAGCCCATAGGTGGAAGCAGCAAACGCTTGCTGCCGCTTCCTGACAGCACGTCGCAGAATCACCACGCACAAGGCGCGGGTCAAGGCCCGCATCCGCAATTCAAGCCAAAGAGAGGGGCCAGTGGCAACTTCCACTTCGCAAAAGATGTGGTACGTAAGCTCTGTTGATGCGAGAGCCAATCAGCAAAATGAAATCGTACCGCATGTGGTCAAATTGTGTTGGATAGACATGGCGAGAGCTCACTCCTAGGTGGCCGGGGTGGCAGTGGCCCCTCCAGCAGCACCTGGCACAGCAGCGGCCAGGGTGGCAGCAGCGGCCGGGGCGGCGGCAGCAGCCGGAGCGACGGTGACAGCGGCTAGGGCGGCGCCCGCGGCTGCAGGGGCGCCGGCAGCTGCTGCCGGTGCGGCTGCGGCGGCGGCGGGGCGCGTGACTGCAGCTGGGGTGGGCTGCGAAAACGCCATGAGGCCGCCCGTGGGCATGCCCGACGCCGTGAAGCCGCCGCCGCCGCCGCCCGCGCCCGCCGCCGCCCCCTGGCCCATGGGGGCAAAGCCGGTCCCCTGGGGTGCGCTGCCCGCCCTGGCCATGTAGCTGGTGTGCAGGAACATGTCGTCGTCGCACTGCGTGGCGCCCTTGGGGCACTTGGAGCAGTAAGTGCTGGAGAAGCGCACGCCGGTGCCGGGCTGGCACACTGTGCGGGAGTGCGGCGAGGCGTGCAGACAAGGGAAGGGGTTCAGGGCGATCAAGGCTTGTGGGCCGTCGTGGGTTGGGTGCGGCGCACTGCTCCCCAGGGCTGCATCCCCCGAGCAGGGTTAAGCTGCAGCAATCCGTCCGCTGACGCTGCACAGCACAACGCAAGTCATTGTCCACTGAGCCCTTGTCGGGAGCAGTAAAAGGGCGCAGCGTGGACCTGGTGTTGCCTAGCGATCTTGGGCCGTCAGGGCGTGTGAACAGCCCAAAACCGAAAATGCTCCCCTTTGGGGTACTAGGCTCACCGCAGGCGCCGTTGAGCACGTACGCGCCCACAGGGCACGTTTGGACATGGGGATGGAAGAATTCATGCCTTTGCTTGCCCTGAGCCGCCGCTGTTATGGGTCGCGCATCAGCAGGGGGCGCCACGGCGCCCAGCGCGCCGGCGGTGTCATCGACCTGCATCAAGCCGCGGCCGGCAGCATGCGCGACACCGACAAGCACGGCTGCTGAGAGCAGCAGACGGACAAGGCGAGGGGCCATCTTGGCTGGTAGGAGGAGCTACAAGAGGAGGCAGAGACGGAGTGAATGGTTGTAGCGCAGGCTAATTTTGGCAGTGCCAAGAGATCAGAGGTGTTGCTAACACACAGACATATCCTGATCACAGTCATCGAGTTAGAGTATTGTTGTGGCGCCATACCCGCCATGGTCACCGCGCGAGTCTGAAACAACCGAAGCACGGAGCGGCTTGAAAAGTAACCTCCACCCAAACTTGGGCGTTTGCATCTAAAGCAGAAAACCGAGCATACGATGTCATTCACACGCATTCGTAGCCTTGAGACAGCTGCTTCTTGGCCACCGTTGCGCACGTCTGATACGGTATCCCCGGCAGTGCGCGGCCTGTGCGCTCGACCTGTCTCCAGCAGCACCGAATGCTCCGCTCGGATTCACCAAGGTTTGGGCGCTTGACCTGGAGCTGTTTCCCCATGCTACGCGTTGAGGGTCACACACCTGAGCCATACTTCAGGACCTAGCTGATTGTGCCCTATCATGCAAACAAGCACGCCGCCCTGCTGTTGAATGTGATGGGCGGTGAGCACTTGAGGGGTCTGGGCGAAAGTGTCGGCGGCAAGGCGCACCCGCAATGGCAAGGACGAGGCAGCGCGGGAACCAGAAACCGCTGATGTTGCGCGCACAGCCACGCGGGATCCGACTCTGCCCGCTCGAGGTCATAGCTGTGAGACTTGTGCGAGGCGACACCGCAAGGGCCAGCCCAAGGCCGTCACTTGAGGGCCCCTCTGCGCCAAGCGGGGGGCCCCAGGGTCCCTCAAACCGTTGGGGCAGCGGGGGAACGAGCAGTTGCCCTGACCCTTGCGCCCGTTCTGAAAATTCCTGGGTGCCTAGAGCCGGGTCTGCTCGTCTCGTCTCGACTCGTCTGCAGCGGGCGCAGCAACCTCATGCCATTCGCCAGTCAACATATCACGGCTGTTCAAACTCCCTGGCCGCGAGTCTCCTTCTCATGGAGAGGGATTACACAGACTCGGTTGCGCATGATACTTTTGCACACACATATGGCACCAAAATGATGGCCTGCAACGCACTCAACATTCCCATTCATCCTCCGGGTGATCTGCTGCTTTCCAGGACAATGGCTCTGTTGTGTGGCGGCGTGTTTGGCTTCGCCCGCTTGCATGGAGTGCACGCAGCTTCGCTGGGCAGCCTGCCACAGCGCCCTTTGAAAGTGTGATCAATTTCACCTATACTTAGGTGCACTTGCGTGCAAATCAGCCCAACGGGTCTGGGTACGGTGGTCAGGATTGGGTGCTCGTGTTGACCTAGAAACAGTTCTATCCGTCGCACCTTGCCAGCTATGCCGGTGCGCGTACAAGACACACAGGATCCATTACATTGCTGTGGCCATACTTGGCACAGTGGGTGCTGTGTTGCACCGCTTGCCACCAAGTCGCCACCCGAGTGCCGCTTGGTGCACTCGCGAAATCCTCGAAGCGCCGACAGGATTGCGATCTAACAGCATGTGCCGCACGTCGATTGTGTTTACTCGATTAAGCTCATTGTTTTCAAACAGTAGGACTCTATAACACAGCGGAAGACGCTGTGGCCGGCCTGGGTGTGTTCAGCGATGAGGCTGGGCAGTAAGCCTGCTATTGGAGCGAGTACCATGAGGCTTGGCACTCACGTTTGCAGGGCTGCCCTGCGCCGCGGTGTCGTTCGGACGCTCCAGGCGCACAGTGCAGGCAAGTGTGCCACTCGTTCAGGTGGAGGCGTGCATGGGATGTGCGCGGATTGACAGTACCTTATAAATGCCATCCCGCATCAATGTATTGCGCTGCAGGGGCCATTGCAGCACCCGGCTATGGCACGGGCATCCGTGGCGCAGTGCGCTGCTACGCTGCTGCAGGTGCGTGGCAATCAGTGGGTGGCCCGTCTTCAGGACATCAGCGTACCAAGCCCGTGCAAGCCGCAACCCCTCAACCAATACCGTCCCACCGCAGACGTGACAGCTGTGGTAGGGGCCGCGGCGGTGCAGCAGCAGGCGTCGACGCCCGCCCCACCAAAGCTGGTAGGTGCAGGCCGGGCACACGCAGGGTGCAGCTGGCACAGTCCAGTGCAGCTGCGGGCCACCAGCAGCGGGTGCAAGAGCGCAAACAGCCGATTGACTCCAGCTTCCCCGAACCCTCGACTACCTCGCAGCATGCCCACCCCTGACTGTCGCACGCACCCGCTGCGCCCCTGCTCCGCCCCTCGTCCTCGCTGTATTCCGCAGTCCGGCGGCGAGGTCCGGGAGCGCTTCCTGGCGTTTTTCGAGGGCAAGGGCCACACGCGGCTGCCCAGCAGCAGCCTGGTGCCGGAGGACCCCACAGTGCTGCTCACCATCGCAGGTCAGTGCTGAAGGGGGCCGGTGGGCGTGAGTGCTGAAGGGGGCTGGCACAGGGCAGGGGCAGGAGGGCAAGGGGCAACTTGTGCAAGTGCAGGCAGGGGACATGGATGAGATGCAAAGAGCTCAATTAAATTCGCATGAAGCAGCATGGCCAGTCGGAGAATCAAGGCGCCCGCGCACCTGAGGCCCGTTCGGGCATGCGGGTGCTGTTGTGTGTACGCGCCCCGCGGCGGCGCCCACCGCTTGGGGCGGGTGGGGCGCGGGAGGTGGCGCGTGAGACGTGAGCGCGGCGGCCCGCATGGCAGGGCAGCAGTGGACTGCACAGCAGCAAGCGCACCGCAGCGCCGCGCCGGCAGCCGGCAGCTCAGCTGGAGGAGGCGGGCCTGCACCGGCAGGCCTCCCGCCCACCCGGAGTCCCCGGCCTCGCGCTGAGCTCGAGGATCCCCCCACGCACGCGTTTGCGCGCCGCCCAGGCATGCTCCAGTTCAAGCCGGTGTTCCTGGGCCAGACGCCCCGCAAGGTGCCGCGCGCCACGACGACGCAGAAGTGCGTGCGCACCAACGACATCGAGAACGTGGGCGTCACCGCGCGACACCACACGTTCTTCGAGATGCTGGGGAACTTCAGCTTTGGGGACTACTTCAAAACGGAGGTGGGGTGCTGGCACCCAGGCGCTGCTAGTCTGGGGCGGGTGCGGGGGCCGCGCGTTTGTGCGTGCGGGTGCTGGAAGGTTTGGGGCGGCCGGCGAGCTGCTTGGCCAAGGCAGCTGCCGCTTTTCCTGCACAGGCGAGTCCGCCGCAAGCAGGCGGCCGCGGTCTAGGGG
>NW_014012972.1:21526-22265 GCF_000611645.1 Monoraphidium neglectum
CGCCCCACGTCCGCTGCCCTTCGATCCTCCCCGCGGCCGCACCCGCGACCCCGCCTGCCGCGCCTCTCCCCGTCCCGCCCCCAAACCTCCCCCAGGCCATCCAGTGGGCGTGGGAGCTGTCCACTGGGGTCTTCCGCCTGCCCCCTGAGCGCGTGTGGGTCAGCGTGTACGAGAAGGACGACGAGGCGTTTGCGATCTGGCGGGACGTGGTGGGCGTGCCGGAGGAGCGCATCAAGCGCATGGGGGAGGCCGACAACTTCTGGGCCAGCGGCGCGACAGGTGGGGTTCAAGGGAAGGAGGGGGCGCGTGTCGGCGCGGAGAAAGAGGGAGCGGGGGCTGGGGCGTGTCAGCATGCGGAGCCCCGGTCGCGTTTCTGGTGTGCGGTCGAATGGGTTTGTTTGAAAGCGTTTCTGCCGGGCAGTGCAGGCGGCTGGGCCGGAGGGTTCCTGTCATGTGTTTCCTGCAGGCCTGGCATGCTGCGCAGGCCAGTCGTCCCCCTGTCTTGCGGCGCAGCCCTCCCTGCACGCCTCCCTGCCATCGTCCATGTCCCTGGCAGCATAGTTCCTTCCCACAAATCGGGCGCTTGCACACACGCACGTGCGTCAGCCATGCACGCACGTACACAAGCACACACACACACGTGCGTGCGTTTCCCTCCCAAAAAGGCCAACCGCTGCGCATCACACACGCGCAACCCCCGCCCAGGCCCCTGTGGCCCCTGCAGCGAGCTGTATTATGA
>NW_014012971.1:0-1671 GCF_000611645.1 Monoraphidium neglectum
GGCAGGGGCAGGGGCCTGGGCGGCATGGAGAGAGCACATGGGGACTGCTTTGGGGGGGAAAGAGGGGGTTGCTGGCCATGGGAGTATGTTGTGATGAAAGAAAGCAGAGCACGGCCGACTCCTGGCCGGCTGTGGTCATGGAGCAGGCGGCTTGCGTGGGCGCCTCAGAAGGGCAATTTGTGCGCGGGAACAGGGAGGCAAACAGCATCAGCAAGGTCGCCTGCCGAACAACAACAATAACGTGCCGCTCACTGCACAAAGAGCACGTTGAGCCTGCTCCTGAGTGCACCCAGCGAGTTGTCGAGGTTGTAGTAGATCAGGCCTGGCAGGAGATATTTCAGGTTGGAGGGGGTGAACGGCAGGAGCAAAACCAAGGGGAGCATGTTTGCAATCCACTAGTGACCAGAGCAGCGTGCACCCCACCCAGCAGGTCGGACTGGGGATCAGGGGCTGTTGGGCCTTGGAGGCTGGGCCGAGGAGGTGGGCGCGAGGAGTGAGGTGCACGCGTGTGTTGCAGGTGAGCAAGTTGGTGGATGGCTGCTGCAGTATCACTCAAAGGCTGCCAACTCTTTCTGAGCAAGCGCGCGGCCACCTATGAGCACGGAGATCCAGGTGAAGATCAGCATGCGGCCCGCCACGTCAGCGGGGTTGCGCGTCACCGACAGCGCCTCGCGCCACAGCAGCACGCTGCTCATGCGGGGTAGGGGACGTGATGCGCCATGAAAGGGGAAGGCAGTAGTAGGACGGGGCTTTGTGTATGTTTTGGGATCGGACGACTCACATCGCACAGCTGTGTTAGCCAGGGCTCGCCGCACACATCATGCTGCAGGATGCTTGCGGCCGTCAACTGGACTGCCGCAAGCGTCCGCCCAGCGCCGTGTAGCGGGACTGCCGTTTTACATCTCAGCCCTCCAAACGAAGAGAGGCTAACGCATTGCGACTGACGGTCAAAGCCACTGCCCATTTTCTCCATTCCCGGCCTCCCGGATCAGCGTACCTGAACTGGCGGAACCATGACGCCTGCCCGCTGCCGCGGCGGCCACCCTTGCGCGGCGACACCGGGGGCGACAGGCCACCGTCCACTCCGCCAGGCCCACCACCGCCGCGCACGCGCCTCAGCGCAGCCCTGAGGCCGCGCCCGCCGCCCGGCGGCGCCGCCCGGACGTCCGCGTGGCGCGCATGCTCGTCCAGGGCCGCCTGCAGCGCCGCCATCTTTGCGGCGGCTATTGGCTTGGCCGACGCGGGCGCGGCCGCGGGCACGGGGGGTTGCTGTGGCACGCGACCCACGAGCGTGGGCGCGTGGGGCGCCGCCGAATCCTCGTCGCTGGCGCTGCCCTCGCTGGCAGTGACAAAGCGCGTCACACGCTTGGACGCGCTGCCGCCCGCCAGTGCCGGGCCGGCCGGCTGTGCAGGCGCCGCTGCCGCCTCGTCAGCATCTTTCAGGGGCGCGACCGGCGGGCCGTGGGCCGAGGGTCCTGCGGAGTAGCTGGCGGCGCGCCCTTCCTCGATGGCCGCGAGCCCGTTGGCGTCGCGCGATGAGAGGAGGTGGCGCACAAATGCGGTGGACGCCTCCTCCAGCTCGCCCTTGGATGAGATCATCTTGCCGTAGAACTTCTGGAGTTATGTCCAAGGGTGGGCGGCGGGAAGCCGGCGAGAGGGGCAGGGTGGGAG
>NW_014012971.1:2143-11938 GCF_000611645.1 Monoraphidium neglectum
AGGCATTCTGATGGGCGCGGGGCCGGCGGCGTTGGGCGGGCTCAGCACGCGCTTGCCCCTGGAGCTATGGGCCTGTGAATCAACGCTTGGCGCCCTGCGTCTCCTAACCCCCTGGCTTTTCACCTGCGGCTTGTGGAAGCCCACGTTAACCAGGTCCATCACCCTGGTTTGAGGGGGGCGAGGGGATTGTTGGTGGGGGAGGGGGGAAATGGCGGCAATAGATGACTGGTCGGAGCTGGTTGGGTAGGGGGAGGGAAGTGGGGCGCCGAGGCGCAACATGTTGTCACCCTTCACCCTAAGTATTGGGATGAAGGGTGGACGTTCGGGGAGGGGAGGGGGTTGCAGCAGCTGGAGAGGGAGGGCAGGGGAGCGTGGCGGGGATTGGGGGTCTGCATACAGGAGTAAATGGGATGTGTGAAATTGCAACAGAACTAGGGAGGCAGCGGCAGTGGTCAAAACCTTGATGGGGAAGATGCAGGATTGTGGGAGCGCGGCAAAGCAGGCAAACCAGGGATGAGGGCGGCATACGTTGCGTGCGCATGAGGCCTGAAGGTTTGATACAACGAGGCCCCCACATGCTGACAGGCCATCTGCGAGCCCCAGCAAAGGTTTACACCCGACACACAGGCCGCCGCACAACCCTTGGGTTGCAAGCTTCGCCATCCAAGCCAGCCGTGCAGCAAAGCTGGTCAGCCACATGAACAAATAAGTGCTTGATCCTGAGCACCCCTTGCGGCTGTTGGTGCTTTATGCTGGGCGTCCCTCACGACTGGGCCCCCCTCGCGGCTGTCGTTGCTCCCGCTCCTCATCAACGGTCACCCCACAGCACCAGGGCGTGCCTCGATTGAATCCCCAGCTCACCAGTCACTGGGCACGCCATGCATTGCAGCGTCGTACTCGTAGCCGAGTGACGCGAACCAGGGGACGAGGCCGTCACGGGACCCAAAGTACATCAGCAGGCCAGATGACAGCACCAGGGTCTGTGCATTGTTTGATGGTGCAACAGGGGGGGGCAGGTTGTTGCAAGGGCTGAGCGTGGGATGAATTTTATTGTGAAGAACTGATTCAAATGTGGGCACAGGTTGACCAACAGCAGATGATTCAATGGTGGATGTCGTGAGGGCTCGCAAGTGGGGGGTCCCTTGAACGTTCTGCGGCGCAAGTGGCATGAGCGACAACAGCCCGGGCACGCTGCATTGCAAGCCTGCACACGATGCACTGGCCCCACCACTGCAGGCACAAAGCTCAGCCTGCTACAAGTAAACAATAATCCACATCTGTGGCGCCGCACCGTGTCGAACATCGCCCAGATGGCGGCGCGGGGCTGGTGGATCGAGGCGATGACTGTGTGGCCCCCCTTGTGCGCCATGCACTGCATGTAGCCCATCACACTGCGGGCCGGGACAATTTGTGGTAGAGCGGTCAGTCAAGGGCGGGGCCACAGGGGCTCAGGGCCGCAGGAGCAAGGGCCGCATGCATGCCGGCCCGGTGAGGGGTTTGGGGTGTGTTGGGGCTTTGCAGGCTTGGTTTGGGCGACCCCCTCTCTCTATTGCAGCCCCTCCCTCCCTGGATTGCACCGTTCAGGCACGCAGTGTGCGTCCGCATGTTCCTCCAACCTCCGCCCCGTCCCAGGTCCAGTTGCAGCCGCAACACAGCACGCAGCAACTCCGCCCGACCTGAGGGCGCTGAACGAGTCCAGCCCCGAGGTCGGCTCGTCCAGGAAGATGACTGCCGGCGTGGAGATGATGCCCGTGGCTATGGACAGCCGCTTGCGCTCGCCCCCTGACAGCCCGCGCAGCAGGATCCCTCCGGGCAGGGTGCCGCCAACCTGCGGGTTTGGAGCGGGAAGGGGCGCAGGGACGAGGCGTGCGGTGATTTTGCACAGGCGCGAATGGGTGGGCGGGTGGATTACTGGCTGATGGGCTGATTGGCTAGCAGGCTGGCTGGCTAGCAGGCTGGCTGGCTGGCTGGTCAGATGGGTGGGTGGATGGGTGGGGGATGTTTCCACCGCGGTCCACGCCAAATTTCGACAAGCCCCTTCAGCATTGGCCTCGTCGAAAAAGAGCTCCAAATGGGCACAGCAGCAGCACAAATCCACCCAGGGCATGCAGGGCCAGGCTGCTGGACCCGCCGATGCGCCCCTTACCAGCGTGTCTGCAGTGTGGCTGAGCCCCATGGCGGCCAGGACCGCGGCAATGCGGTCCTTGCGCGCAGCGGCGCCCCAGGAGCTGGGCAGCAGCAGGGAGGCGTAGATGTAGGCCGTCTCTTGGACTGTCATGGTGGGCAGAAAGTTGTCGGACTGCAGCAGAGGGTGTGCGGCGGAGAGCAGATAGCTGAGTTTTGGGTGCTGGTGTGTGTTGCATCAATGGTTTCGGGCATTTATGCGTGACCTGCTCTCTACAAGAAAGACCTTTCTTCAGGGTGAGGAATTGCAAAGCCCGTCAGTCATGTAGTGAGCTGTAGCAACTGTGGACACAAGGGGTGTGCGCTGACAGACACAGAGGAGCAGGTGATACCGGGTTGGTCGGGCAACAGCGACGCAGGCAAAGGCGCCGGTATGCCAAGCCGCGCTGCAGCCAATCTGACCAGCGCAGCTCGGCCCCATTGCCCGCTTGCTGTTTGCAAGCGTTATGTCCGGAAAGCTGAGACTGGCACGGGTAGTTCCCCGGCCCTGCCTCCCGGGACTCTTCAATTGTTGGCCCTCCCTCCGTGCAACAAGGGCAGGTTTCATCACGCCGGCAACGCACACCCATGCTTGTGGTGGTGAACACAAACCCGTGCGACCCACCTGCGGCACGTACGCTGTCTTGCGGGTGAATTCTGGGCCGCGTGGGCGCCCGTTGACCAAGACCTGCCCCGACAGCCGCCCCACGCTCTTGCGGGCGGATATGATGTCCATCAGGGTTGACTGTGTTGAGTTGGTAGGTGAGGAACAAGGATTCAACGTGGTCAATGAGGTGGGAAAAGCGGTGCAAGGGCAGCGGGAATGCTGTCCGCAGGTTCGTGTGGAATGGTGTGGTGTGGCAATCTGTAAAGAGGACTCAATGCAAAGGGCTTGGGCTGCGCGCCAACAGGTGTGTGCTCGTGGCAGGAGGGGTACGGGCTCATTGACTCACCTTGCCGGCCCCCGAGGGTCCCATGAGTGCCAGCATCTGTCCCGGCTCTGCTGATCCATACACGTGCTGCATGTGTGGTGTGTGTTGTATGGTTTGTAGTTTGTGATTGAAGGGTGGCACAGCGGCGTTAAGAACAGGAGCTGAGTATGAGGGGCGGGGTTCCAGGCCAGGATGGCGGTGTCAGGTCAGCACAAGTTGCTTGATGGCGGGCCGGTTGAGATACGGGGCCAGCTGATACAGCTGCAGAATGCATAACCCAATCCAGGCTCGCTCGGTGACATGACTCAAATGGTGACATTGACATGAAAGCCTGGCTCACCCTGGAAGGGTTGCCATCCCATTTACCTGTGGCAGCGGAACAAGCAATCAGGGGGCGCGCTCGGACCCAAGCCGCACCTGCAGTACAATTTTGACGCCCTCCCCTGTGGGGTATGCGCAGCCCAGGTCGGACCACTCCAGCACCATGGGCCTCAGGTTGGTCGTCAGGCGCCGCAGGATGATCTGACTGTCTTTTGATGGCACCTCGCAGCGCCCAGTTGCACTGGGCCCGCTGTTCTCTGGCGCTGCACTCGCCGCGTCGCTGCCCGCGTCGTCGCCGACGTCGCCTTCGGCGCCGGGGGCCGTTCGCGGCGCGGGGGCGAGGCGCGCGAGGGCAGCGACGGACGCCGGCGCGGTGGCGGTCGCGGCGGCGACGGTGAGCGCCAGCGGTGGGTGCTGGTCGGGCGCGAGGGCCACGTCGTCGGCGGTGGCAGAGACGGGCAGGGCGCCCCCTTTTGAGCTCTTGGCTGCGGTTGGCTTGGCACCTGATGTCATGGAGGGGGTCCAGGCAGGCGCTCTGGAGCAAATCAAGCAGAAACAACACGTACCGTGCACACGCGCGCGCGCAGTCACGCGTCAGTTGGACAGGGGTTGGTCAGAATCATACCACCCGGGCGGTAGCGAGTTCGCGCGCGCCGCACCTTTAGCCTTCTTCTTGCCGGGCTTGTACATAATGAAAAGCATCCTGACAAGCCAGAATGCTGCAAAAAGATGTGCAAAGGCCAGCACGGGCGCGTACATATCCGGTTGCGCACCCATGTCCCCCATCCTGGCGTGCTCTCGGTGCGCGACGGCGCCAGTGCCCGAGGGGCGCGGTGCGGGGGCAGCAAGGCTGAGTGCACGTGCGGCGCTGCGGGCGTCTTTTGCGCTAGTCCAGGGCGCGAGGGATCGCCTTGAGGTCTGTGGAGAGCAAGAGGGATGCGGGCGTCGATCTTGCCGAAACCTTGGCGGGAGGTACGGAATGCAATACACCCAGCGATGATGAGATTATCGACGTTCTGAAACCGAACATTGTCTACGCAGGTTGTGACCAACAACTTGTGCGTCCAAGGCTCGCAGCAGCCCAGTCACCACGTGTCCCTTGTGCACTGTGTGAGAGCACTCTGTTGGCCCAGGCGAGTGCTGATGTAGTAATGTAGGATGTGTGTTGACATGAACTTGTATGTTAGGCCATCCGAGCAGAAGCGTTATCATTGATCAAGCGCGGCATGCTTGTTCGCACACTCTCTGCTGCGCACCCAGCTATGCTCCGGGCAGCCCGGGCCCGCGGGGCTGAGCCCTGCCAGGTCGGCACACACTAACCCTGCTCAGAAGGTTCTTGCAAGTAGACTGCATCCTGACTATTGCCAATGGCTGATGCACAGGATGCCTCTCAACTTTGATTGTGCTTTACAAACCGTGTCTCTAATGCATCTTCGCATGCATTTGCATGCTGAGCAATCCCGGACGGCCTGAAGGAAAAGGAGACAGGCTTCAGCAATGCTTCTGGCTTGTGGTCGGGACGCCTTGAACCGCAACCATCCACATGACACACCAACAAGTAAGGCTCTACGGCGGCGTGTCACACTGCTGGGCGTCCAAATGTTGCTTGCGTCAACGCACATGCCTAGCAGCAACCTGGTGAGCCCTGCAGGGAGAGAGCCGGCACTGGTGCAATGCATGCCAACAGTGCCACTGGGCTTGGCTGCATGGTTTTGCATGGCATGGGACTGCACACACTGGGATGCTGCCAAATCAAGCAGATCAATCAGGCAGACACTGGCACACTGGTGGTAATCAACGGAATTTGTTTGCAACCAAAAACATGGCTGCTGCCTTTGTCGGCATGCGGCGCCATTGCTTCGAGCCGACACCCATAACTAAGAAACAGCGGCCTGGACGTGGCCGCGTGAGGGGAGGAGTTGCATTTTCCAAAACACAGGCCCATATTGTGCCCCACGACATCACTTCTTTCCGCGGCCTCCTTTTTTCTTGTTGCTGCGCTTCTTGCCACCGCCTGCGCCGCCGCTGCCACTGGTGCCGTTGGCGCCTCCAGCGCCGCCTGCTGCCGAAGCCTGTGGGGTGTTACCCCCTGCGCCGCCAGGGCCCTGTGCCTCCGCTGGCACAGCCGCAGCCACGGGTGCCGCAGACTTGGGCGGTGCCTGTGGGCCGGCCTGCGAGGGCGTCGCCGGCGCCGCTGCCTTGGGCTTGGCTGCCTTGGGGGCGGCTGCCACAGGGGCCGAGGGCAAGGGCGAGGGGGAAGGCGATGCTGCCGATGGTGGCGTGCTGGGCGCCGCCACAGGGGCGGCCTGGGTGGCGGTCTTTTTCTGCTCGGGCTTCTCCTCGGTCTTTAGCGCTGCCTTGGTCTGCGCCGCTGGCGCCGGTGCCACCGCCGTGGCCGGCGCAGCCGGCACGATCGAGGCAGAAGGTGTCACGCCCGCCGAGGGGCTGGCCTTGGAGGCAGGTGACACCTGCTGCTCGACGGCCGCGGCCGCTGCTTGTGAGGCGGCCGCCGTGGGCGCCGAATGAGCAGGCACGGCGGGCTCTGCAGGCTTGGTGGCTGGCACAGGCTCTACGCCAAGCTTGGTTGTGGCTGCCGCTGTTGCCACCTCCTTGACGGGCTCGCTTGTGCCCACGGAGGCGGCCTCGGCTGCCGCGGCTGCGACAACTTGGGCAGCTGCTGTCGCGGCAGGCTGCGCGGCCTTGCCGACAACTGCAGGGGCCGCCGCTGTAATCGCCGCATTCAGCTTGGGGGTGCCAGCCGCAGTGGCCTGCACGCGGCTCTCAACCTCTCCAGTCGAGGGCGCAACATAAGCCCCACCCCCAGGGCCTTCGCTTGCAGCACCGGCGCCACCGTCGCTCAGGAGTGGTGACCTGGACGGATCCAATCGCGACGTTCTTGAGCAGCAACCTGGTTTTTAGTGGTGGTGGATATCATATGAGAGCGATGGAAGGTCAGAAACACCCGTTGTGGGCTCATCCGAGCGCCCCAACAGCAACTGCTAGAGGCGCCCACTACGATGCCCACAGCAGCATAGAGCTTTTGACACTCTTCTGATTTCAAGAGGCTCACCGCCCATGCTTCAATGGTCTGCAGCAGGGCTTGATCTCCTCAGTGAGGATCTGGAGTTGGCTGGCCAATTTTGGTTTCAAGTTTGCAGAATACATGCGCCAATGTTCGATGGATCACTACGGTAAGGCGGCAGCGGGGCATGCCTGTACAAAGTACGCACTGGTGCCGAGGGTGGTGCCACCTCCTGTGTAAGCTCGCGAGAAAGCGCATAAGCAGCGCCTGCAAATCACACGCTAGCTTACCTCGCACAAATTGCTTTTGACTTGTTTGATACCGTATCTGAAGCCGCGAGCTTTTTGACGCACATTGACCGTAAAGATGAGCATCGTCCACGTTGCATGAGGGGCACGTCAGCGTTTTTGAGACGCTCTGTCGTAGATTCGTAAACTGCGCCGGGGGCACCCCGCAAAGCGGCGCCTGTGTGCAGCAACATGGCGACTCGAGCCGCTTCACCTGGTTGCAATCACACGGCGCCTGGCGCGCCCAACCCCGTCGGCGCGGGGCTAGACGCTGCCGTGAAGCTGCTAATGGACCCCAAAGCCAGTGATCTGCATGAGCGCCACGCTGCTGCGATTGCGCGCCTCTGCCGCCGCGCCGCAGGGAGCGGCTTTGCCATCGCCGACCTGCCGCGCGTGCAGCTGATTCTGGACACCACCCTGCCGCTCCTGCTGTCCGGCACACGCCCCTCGCTCGCTGCACCGCTGTGCGACACCGTGCGGCTTCTTGGGCGCCCGCTAGCCAAGTGTGGGCTTAGCGATGAGGCGCGGCTGCCGGCGGCGCTCGCGGGGGTGTTGGGCAGCCTCGGCGCCGCGCTCACCGCTGGCGCGCCTGCGGCGCTGCAGCTGGCGGCCGCGGAGGCGCTCGAGGCCCTGGCGTCAGCCTACCATAACCGTCCGAGCCTAGCAGACCTCAGGCCCCGGTCCGGCCAAGACGCAGTGTGGCAGCAGAAGCAGCAGCCTCAGCAGCAGCAGCAGCACGGCGTTGACAGCGGACAGGAGCCAAAACGCATCCGGAGCGGCAACAAAACAGCGGCAGTACCTGAAGGCACAGACCTTCAGCAGCGCGCACACACAACAGTCCTTGACGGCGACATTGACTCGCCCTGGCGGGTGTATCACCTCCACCAAAGGTCGGTGGAATCTTCCAGCAAAACAGGTTTTCAAAAAAAAGGGTGGCCCAACTAGACTGCAGACTGCGTTAAGCACGCACCTCACAAGGTCTCACTTGCTTCACTAAGCAACGCACAACCCCTGACCTCAATTGTCGCAGCCTCATCCACCAGAGTGGAGTCGCCCCCCTCGCAGCGGCCTGCCTGGCACGCATGCTGGAAAGCGCCAACCACGCCGACACACGCCTGGAGACGGCGCTGCTGCGCGCGCTGCTGAGCTTCTCGTACTACCCGGACACGTGCGCCCAGCTGGTGCACTGGAGCGGCACGCTACCCCTCCTTGCGGCTCTGCTGCAGCGGCATGGCGGGAGCGCCTGCATCCGGGGACTCGGCAGCACAGGTGGAGATGGCAGCGGCAGCACCGGCAGCCATGGTCCGGAATCTGAGGGGACAGACGCTCTGATGCCTTTTGTGCTGGAGCTGCTGTGGAATTTGGTGGAGCTCGCCCCGAGCGCAGTCAGGGACGCACTGGAGGAGGGCTGCAGTAGCAGAGTCAACAATTACCATGAGATTGGCGGCAGCAGGCAAACAACAGACACAGCGTCTGAAGAGCTCCCCGTCGGCGTTTTGCCTTGTGATAGCAGCAGCATGCTCAGCAGGAACGGCGGCAGTGTTGCGGAGGAGTTGACTTCAACATTGGGGGCGCATTTCGTGAGGCTGCTGAGCTGCGCCGACAATCGGCAGGCCAAGGAGCTGCGGAATGACGCACTTGCAGCGCTGCAGCACCTGCTCGCGCTGCGACCTTGTGCGGCCGCCGCGCTGAAGAGCGGGCTGCTTGGGGCACTGCTCGCGGCTGCTGCGGCGCCAGAGGCGCCGCAGCTCTGCCAGACGGCGGCGCCAACTTGTGGTGGTGGAGTGGCAACGGGCGTTGGCGCCGGCCTATTCACGTTCTGTCGTGATGAGTTGGACGTCGAGCTGAAGCTGATGCTGTGGTGTGCCCTGGCCGCCGCTGCCGAGGCCGACCCGGGTTGCCTGGCAGTCATCACGAGCAGGGGCGGCGACACAGACAGCGGCAGCAGTAGCAGCAGTGGCGGCAGGGGCGGCGGCGGCTTCCTGGCCTTGCTGCTGCTGCATGCGGAGCCGGGCCCCACGGCAGCGCCCACTGCCGAGTACACGGCACGCCTGGCGCCCGAGCAGCGTGCCGCGCTGAGGCGCGCTGCGTGGTCGGCGCTGCTGCGTGTCGCGCCGCTAGCCAAGGGCGCCTTCCTGGGTGGCAGCTGTGGCGGTGCGGCGGCGCTGGTCAGGTGCCTTGACGCGTGCGCAGCGGCGGCGGCGGCGCCTGAGCACGTACGGGCAGCGACAGGCCAGGCCTGGGGCTCCATGGCGCGTGGGACCAGCGGCAACAGCAGCGGCAGCGGCGGCGCTGGGCTGTCGGGATTTTGGTGCGAGAGCCGAGAGCTGCCAGCCCGGCTGGTGACCAACGTGTGCCAAGGGGATGGTGCCGGAGAGGCAGCCATTGCGCTTGCAAATCGTGGTGCCCTGGGCGCACTGCTGCGGCTGCTACAGGCGTGCAGCGGCGGCGGCGGCGGCGGCGGCGTGACCGCAGCTGCAGCTCGCGCGCCCGAGGGCGCGCGGCAGGCTACACTGCTGGCGCTTTCTGCGCTCTGCGAGGCGGGTGGTGCGGTCTGCCGGAAGTTGCTTCGTAGCTGCAAGGGAGTGGCTGTCTTGGTCGAGGAGCTGCAGGGGTGAGCAAAGCTGTGTCGCATCTCAGAGAGGAGCAAGAGCAGGCTGGACTCTAAACGTGCACAATCCACAGCCCACCCATTGATATTGCAGTCTCAGCTTGCTCGTGTGAAAAATACTCGCATGTATCAATGTATGATATCTTTTGCTCTCTGCACTGCCCTCTCGTTGCAGCCTCGCCAGCTACGACCCGACGCTGCCGTCCCCTTATGTGCTGGCCGTGCTGGGGGCAATGTGGCGCTGCGTACTGCCAGATGCGCGTGCGAGGGCCGAGTTTTTGGCCCGCGACGGCGTGGATGCGCTGGCGCTGCTGTTGGAGACTGGCAACAAGCATGTCAGGTGTGGCAGGCTGCGTGTGCAACGCGTCATGTGCTGTTTCTTTTGCCGTTCTCGAAACGTGTGTGTTAGTGTGTGTGTGTGTGTGTGTGTGTGTGTGTGTGTGTGTGTGTGTGTGTGTG
>NW_014012971.1:12162-22801 GCF_000611645.1 Monoraphidium neglectum
GTGTGTGTGTGTGTGTGTGTGTGTGTGTGTGTGTGTGTGTGTGTGTGTGTGTGTGAATGTGAACAGACGCCTTTGAGTGCGCGTGTGCGTGCACGGCACAAGCGTGTTGCTCAGATTTGTGTCAGGTGCAGCGGTAAGGGGCAACTTGAAGACTCACTGGGCCTGACACGACGCCCTGGGGCGACGCATGCTAGGCTTTGACTCCCCCAAGCATTAACACGGCCCACCCAACCCGCTCCAGGCCCGTCCTGCTTTCTGTGCTGTCGGACCTTTTGCCAGACGCGCGCGCGCGCCCTTTCTTCCTGGAGTGGCGCTCGCCCCGTGACGCGTCTGTCACCCTGCCAGGACTGCTGCTGGCCGTGTGGGCAGAGCTAGACCGCGCGAGGGGCATCTCGGATGCTGCGGGGCTGCTGGCGTCAACCGAGAGGCCCCTTGCCCTTGGTAGTGTGTGCAGAAGCAGTGGCGTCAGCGTCGGCAATACGGGCAGTCACAGTGGGGGCAGCTGCGGCGAGCTGCCGCCGAGCCTTGCCGCCACCCTTGCTGGCGCCGCCGACGAGGCACGCTTTGGCGGTGCCCCGGCATCAACCCCAGGCGTGAGCAGCAGCCCTGGTCCTGCTGTGCGGCTCCTGCGGTCAGCCGAGCGTGGGCGCGCGGGGTCGGCGGCGTACGGGCTGCTGCTGCCCGAGCGACGGCGCCTGGTGGAGCGGTTCGCGGCGGCTTGCGACGGCGACGCACTCATGGACAAGGTGCGGTGATGCACGCCGTACCGCACCCGTCTAGCCAAGTGGCTGGGCTGCACCTCAGGGGTTTACTTGCCCAGGGCAGGGTTGCAGACAGGGCACCACAGACCGGCTGTCCTGCGCGTGGACCACATTGAACGCTGCTTGGGGTGCACGCCAAGGCTCCTCTCTCTGGCTTCAGGCCGCCTGCCAGCGTCCCGCTCTTGTGCATCTCACACTCCCCCCTCTCCAGATAACACCCAACCACACCGAATTGTTCCGCCCGTTCCATATGAACCAGCTGCTCAACTTGACCGGTGGTACGACCCAACCATGTGCAGGTGTATGCATGCCTGTCCCAGGCCGGCTTTGACGCGGTCGCCCCGCTGCTGAGTGCGCCCCAGTCGGCCGCCCTGGCGGTGGTGCGGGAGTACGTGAGGCTGCGGCAGGGGGAGGTCTGGCGCGACATCGCGGCGGCTTTCGAGGCCGAGGGGCTGGCGCCCAGCCAAGAAGACTGGTGGGTTGGCGATCTGCGATGGTCAAGCACGACTGCCTGTTTTTGACCGGAGCTCCGGCCGCAGCAAGCAGCCATCACGTGACCCCTCGCACTCCTGCTGCCCCACCCCCTCCGCGTTAGTGTGGGTGTGTGTTGTGGGTTCGGGTGTCCATAAACCTGCCCCTCTGCCCCTGAGCCCCACCCCCTTCGTCGTCTATTGACTGCGATCTCATTCCATCTCCCAACACCCTGCCGTGATTGCAGCGCTCGCATTGACTCGGGCATCCGCGCGGCCGAGTCGCTGGCCGCCTCGGTGCGCACCCACCAGGAAGCTCTCCTGCGGCAGCACGCCGCCGAGGCCGCCGCGTCGGAGGCGGCTGGCTACGCGGCCGCGCTGGCCCAGGCGGCAGCAGAGGCAGAGGCCAAGGTGTTCAGGCGGGACACGGTCAAGCTCACAATGAGGGAGCGGCTGGCGGCCAAGGCGCAGCGCGAGGACATGCTTCGGCGGTCAGTGGTGGCCGCGCGGGAGGGGGACGGGGCGGGCGGTGGTGGGGCTGCCGCCGGCAAGGAGGGGAGGGTGCCGATGCTTGTGTAAGACAAGGCGGCGCTGTTGCAGCCGGACTTTGTCCACCTTTCAGCAGAGCCAAGTTGATTTGGAGACGGACAAAGAAATCAGGAGACGTTTCAGCCTGCACACAGGTATGTGATGAGGAGCCTCGCTGCCACATGCAATCCACTACCAGCCTCCTGATGAGGGATGTGATGCTTTACAACAGCCGCCGCATGCATGCATTGGCTGCAAATCACAAGGCCAAAGAGGTGCCTGGCAATAATGCTGTCAGAAGGCAGCATGCTGATCGCCCCCTGATATTGTTGTGGCCAGACGGCAAAGAAAAGCGCAACATACAGGGTACAGGCAATGTGCAACATGTATCCAAAACTGCCTGGCCTGGTTACAGAATGGCTGGGCAAGTCCAGGGAGTGGGGCGTCGTAACATCCTCCCAAGTGGCGTACAATGGCCTGCAAATACCAGTCTTAAAAAACACCTTATCACCTCACCCTGCATCATCCCTGAGGCAGCATCCAAACCTCAGATGGACGCGAATGGCAGCAGCACCCCTGCCAACCCCTCCGTCCCCACTCCCGCCTCTGCAAGCGCGGCAACCGCGGCCGCGGCGTCCTCGGCGGCAGGGTCACTTATAGGCAGCGCGGCAGCTGCGTCGTCCACGAGCTGCAGCAGCCTCGCCAGCCGGTCGGCCTCAGAGCTCGCCAGCGCCTCCACCACCGCCGGCGCCGCCGGGGCCTGCAGCGCGCGCGCCAGGGATCCGGCGCTCATCAGCACGGCGTCGCCGGGCGCGGCCGCCGCGGGCGCGGGGCGCGGCGGGGGCGTGAGGCCGCCGGGAGGCACGCGCAGGGGCGGGCGCGGGGGCCCCGGCGGCGGCTGCTGCGGTGCGGCAGAGGGGCAGGCCGGCAGACGGGGCCCAGCGCCGGACGGTGCTGCTGCAGTGTTTGGCGTCCCCGCCGCCCACTCACCGCGGGCTGCTGCGTTGCCGTCCCGCATCTTGAGGGCGCTGGCGGCGCTGGTGGGCGCGCGCTGCAGCGCCTGCGCCTCGCCGGCCGCCGCCAGGGCTGGGTACAGGGACCGCTCCTGGGGCGTTTCCAGTGGCGGCGGCGCTGGCTGCACATGGGGCAAGATGGGGCGGGTGTGCAAGGCGTCAGGGCACAGCGTAAAGCAACAGGGTGTTGAGTGACACTCAAAAGGTACCCCTTATCAGCAGAAGGGCAGACCAAAATGTGCCGCGCCCATTCAGATGTGCTCGCCCGCAAAAAAACGCAAGCACAATAGCGGCGCTGCGACGAGGCGATCGGCGCTCACGATTATGCCGCCGCGAGACGTGTCTGGGCCGAGTGCCATGCGTACGATGGTGCCGCTGTACTGACGCGATGACTGCAGCGCAGGCGCAACGAGCCGCTCCTCCCCAACGGCGTCGCCGATGCCTGCTGCCACTGGGGGATCCCCGCACCCCTGCTGGCCCGCCCCGTCTTGTTGAGAAGGGTGTGTGTTGTGCGTTGGGCTGACCGGCAGCGGTTGCACTGGGGGCAGCTGCTGCTGCGGCTGCTGCTGCTGCTGCTGCTGCCGCTCCTGCTGCTGCTGCTGAGGCGGCGGCTGCTGCAGCTCTGGCTGCTGCTGCGGCTGCGGCAGAGGCTGTGGCTGATGCCCGGGCAGCCCAACGCCGCCGCTGCCGCCGCCGCCCCTGGCCACCATGGATGCCAGCTCCGCCGCCAATGCGTTGCCCTCCTCATCCGGCACCTCAGGATCAGTAATGGCCGCGACCGCCAGGCTGGCGAGCAGATGCTCGGGACTATCAGATGCCGCCGAACCCCCGCCCCGCACACATGCCGTCCGCGCGGCTGCAGCGCAGCCGTTGCTGGCGGCGCGGCCGGCGTACTGCGAGTCGTGAGGGGCCGGCGGCGCGCCGCCGTGGCTGTCGTCAGAAGAAGTAGAGGCGCGCTCCTCCTTGCAGGCGCGAGGCAGTGAGTGCGGCGCGCTCGAGGGGGGGTTAGACTGCGCACTCGCGCTCTCCGGGGCACACTGTGCGCCTGGTGGCAACAGGGCCCGCCGCAAGCTGAGCTGCTTCATCAGCTGTGCATTGGCGCACAGAGCGGCGCCCTCATCGGGCAGCGCGTCGCCGGCACCGTCTGTGGCTGGTGCCGGCTTCTGCGGTGCCGCGGATGTCGAAAGCTTGCCGGGCGACGCCGGGCGCTCGGCCGCCGGAGGGGCGGCGACGTTTGCGATCATGAGCTTGATGGCCTGCACGGCCCCTCCAAACACGGGTGGCTGCGGCGGTCCGCCGACGCGGGTGAACACGCGGCTGGGTGCTGTCTCGGTCAGGGCTCCGCTGCCCCAGAAGCTGAGGCGCCTGGGACTGCTGCTGGTCCTGCTGGGCGGCTTGGAGTGCTGCTGCCCCATAGATCTGATTGCAAGACCTGCGTTGGGCGATGCAATCACAATGTGCAATGATCGCTACGTGGCAGAAGTGTGGGACGGCTTCGAGCTATGATTGATGGGGCTCGAGCAAAAAGTGACGGTGTTGGAGCCGCGACGTCACAGTCCACGTCATCCCCGTGCAACGACGCTCAACGCCAAGATAATCATATACTAATAAATTAAAAGTCGCGTTTATCTTGGTAACACTGCATGGGCGCCACTGACCTTGACTGGGGCACGAGTCAAACTCGTCAGTGGCGCCACAATCATGACATCAGGCTGCCTCCGTGTATACAGCATGGTTCCGCAAAAGAATCACATCAACAACTGCTTGTTTCTGCCTCTGTTTAACTCCAAGTTACTCTGCAGATGGGAGCGGATTAGTGAGCCGCCGCGCGCCACACCACACAAGGAAATGTTGAGGGCGGCCCCAAGGAAATAAACCGCTGCAGGTGTTTGCGCGGTCATTTCTAGTTGGCAGCACGGCGCTGTGCCGAGCTGGGGGCATCAGCAGGGGGCGGTTCCGCCCGGCCCTTGCGGCGGCGGCTCACCCGGGCCGCCCCAGCACAGGGCGGGCCGTCGCCGAGGGAAGGCCGGGCGCGCCCATGTGCAAACGACGCGGGTGCCTTTAGCGTGGCGCCCGTAATTTGGTGCCTGCTGCTGCGCCTCTCAGCTCAGGTGCGGCGTGGAAAGAAGATCAAAGCCGGGGCGAGGCACGACGACGCGAGGCACATCCCATCGCCCTCGGCACAGTGCCAGCAGCTGTGGATGCACGAGCAGTGTGTAAGCAATCAGGGGACAAGGGAAAATGCTGTCCAGAAAGGGAAAAACGACCCATGACTGCCACTCTGCACGATAAGACACCAACTTGTGAGAAACGCTCCTACATACAGAAGATGTTTGGTATTTAGGCCAGGGCCAGAGAGAGGCATGCCGCAACTCGCTCGTCGCACAACCGCGCAGAGCAGCGGCGTGAGGATGACCCGCCCTGAAGCAGTCCACAACCCAAGTACAGTACACGCCGAGGGCTACGCCGCCGGGGAAAGAAGGATGAGGAACGAGCTGGACCTACCTAACTAATCAGCCGACGGGCAGCCCAGATCAGAAGCGCGCAGCGCCAGAGGCGGCTGCGGCCAGAGCTCTGGCCAGGCCAGCGCGCTGCAGGCGGGCGAGCGCGCTCATGCCGGCGCAGCTCGGCCCGAAGCGACTGGGGGCAGCCGCCCGGGTCACGCAATGGCGAGCTCCTGCGTGGTCTCCCCGTTCATGATCTTGTCCACGGTCTTGCTGATGCGCTGCCGCCAGTCGGTGGCCAGCACATCTTTGAGGGTGTCCATGATGGACAGGTCCGGGTGCAGGCGGCTGGACCAGCCCTCCAGGACCAGCGTCGTCACAACCACAGTGCTGACCGTCGACTTGAGAGTAACCTACAGGGGCGAGAAGCGCGCGGCGGGCGGCGGGGTCGGAGTTGGGAGGAAGCAACGTGTAGGAATAAAATGTGTGCCACCTAGGGGTCACTGTTGAGGTGGGGAAGGTGAGTGCCAAAGCAGTTTGGTGAGCCCTACAACGGCCTGCTTACAACGCCCGCCCATTCCTTAGGCAACAGGATGCCCCAGCGCATGAGCGCGCCGACTCAGATCAGCGACGCCAGCCCTCGAACACACGCAGAATCCTGCCCATAGCCCACCTGGTGCTGCCGGATGGTCTCAATCATGTCCCGCAGCACGTCAGAGGTGCACTGACGGATGGTCTCCGGGTCCAGCGCGTCAAACATGTCGCGCAGCGCCTCCACAAACCGCGGCGGGTCCGGGCAGGTGTGGCGCTCAGACATGTCCAGGATGGCGTGCGCCAGCTGCTCGCCGTCGCGGCGCGTGAGGGCCTGTGCGCGGCCGGAGGTGCGCGGCGAGGTGGATTGGGTCAGGGGGTGGGTAGTGCGGAAGTGGCTGCACTTCTCTCTTACACGCGCAGGCTTTTCAACAAGCAAGACGAGCGCAGCAACAGCTGCGCTGCGCCCCACCAGCCTCTGGCCACTGGCCAGAAACCCTTATTCTGCTGCGCACATAACAACATGTTGCCCCTCAGCCTTCACCGCCCCCATCCTTGGCGTCACCGCTGAAGCACCTACCCTGAAAAATTCCACCACGTTCTTCTGGTCGGTGCTGCTAAGCTCCGCGATCATGCCAGTGTCCAGCAGCACCAGCTGTGGCTCGCTGCGGAGCAGCCCGCCCGCCGCGCCCGCCGGCAGCGGCAGCCCCGCGACCGCCGCGCCGAGCCGCTGCAGCGCGCCCTGCAGCAGCCGCCCCGTCCACGCGAGCTGCGGCGGCAGCGGCAGCAGCGGCGGCGGCCGGACGACCTCGCGCACGAGGATGTTGCCTGGGTGCATGTCTGCGTGGATGAAGTTGTCCTTCAGCAGCATCTGCAGGTACGCGTTCAGGCCCGTCTCAGCAATCTCCTCCGCCACCCGTTCCTCATGCCGCCGCCCGCTGCTGCTGCTGCTGCTGCTGCCGATGCTGCTGCTGCCACCGCCGGCGCCGCCAGCTGCCGCTGCGGCCGCCGCGTGCTCCGCCGCTGCGGCGGCGCCGGCCGCAGACACAAAGCCGTTGATAGCACTGCCGGCCTCGAAAGACTCCACCAGCACATCGGGCGCAACCAAGGGGTAGATGGGCCGCGGGAACACGACGTTGCGCCACCGCCGGAAGTTGTGCGCAAACCGCTCCAGGTGGCTCGCCTCGACCGACAGGTCGAGCTGCTCCCGCAGCGGGCCGCCAAACTGGCGCACGCTCTCGTCGAGCCGCAGCTGCTTGAGGCCGGGCAGCCGCCCGGCAGCTGCCGCGGCGCGCTGCATCAGCGCGAAGTCGCGCAGCATCAAGTCGTCCACCCCCGGGTGCCGCACCTTGACGGCCACCACGGTGCCAGCGGGGACGCCGCACGCCGTAGCTGCGCCGGGCGAGAGCGCGGCGCGGTGGATCTGCGCGATGCTGCCGCTGGCAACAGGGGCGTACTCCCAGGCGCTAAACACCTCGCGCAGCGGCCGCCGGAACGCGGCCTCGACGGCGGCGACGCTGTGGGCGCCGCTGTGCGCGGGCGCGGCGCTCTGCAGGCGCTCGAGGGCGCCGCAGACGTCAGCGGGCAGCAGGTCTGGGCGCGAGCTCATCCACTGCGCCCACTTGATGAAGGCGGGCTGCGGGCCGCAAGCAAGAGCGAAGGGGAAAGTGCTTTGGTTGGACAGAGTCGCATAGGCACGCCCTCCAGCCCAGTCAGGCTTTTTGTCGTTCTTGAAAAGCTGGGGAAATTGCCAGAGGTGCAAGGCAGGCAAGGCAGGCACCTTGAGCATTGTCTTCCGGAGCCCCGCCGCGTGCTCCTGCACGCAACCAACCAACCGCACACTCACCCCCGCGTGCTCCAGCGTCCAGAGCAGGAGCTGTGTCCACCGCTCTCGGCCGACACCCAGGTAGAACGCAAACGGCGCGCCCAGGATGACTGGCGCGAAGAGCGCCATCAAGAACAGCCCGCGCGCCGCGAGCGCGAGCTCGTCTGACAACGAGCGCAGCACACGCCGCAGCGCGCCGGCCGGCGCAGCCGCCTTGGCCGCCGCGAGCGGGCCCCAGCCCCCTGCCGTCGCGCGCACGCGCGCCGCGCTGCCCGGCGGCAGCTCATACGCGTAGGCGCGCAGGCGGTTGGGGAAAAGCAGCGCCGCAAGCGTGACGGGCACAAATGCCGCAAGCACAGCCTGCCCGGCAGAGCTGAGGGACACACTGTTGACGACGGCCGCCACACGCGCCTCCAGCCGCGCAAGCGCCTCGCGCTGCGCTTCACTGGCAGCGCGCAACCGCTGGCGCGCAGCGGCACGCGCGGCAGGCGGCAGCAGTGAGAGCGAGAGCGCGCCGCCAGCTGCATGGAACTGGCGCGCATGCGGCGACGTCAGGAGGCCCTGGGGCCGCGGTGCAGCACGCCCCGCATGCAACAGGCCCAAACCATGCCTGGTTAACCATATTGAAGGAGGAGAGCGTAAGTAGAGGGGGTTGAGCTGCGCGCTTGGGTGCAGTCGGTCCGCAGCAGGCACCCCTGCTGCGTGGCAGCGCAGCGCAATGACGCGTCGGAGGGTGCCCCCCGGCGGCTGCTCTTGGAGGCCGTGGTCAAACAGGTACCGAAGTTGCCTTCGCTCACTTGGTGCCCGCCTGCTGAAGCCTGACACGCGCGAGCAGGAAAAGCCTGTGCGCCACCTGCCGTTGCATGGCGTCCCCGCGGGGCGCCGCAAAACTAGGAGAACTTTATAATAAACACGTATGACAGGCGTCGCGCGGCGGCTACGTCCCCAAGGTGCAAAGGAGTGAGCTCGAATGGATTTGTTGCACGGGTGTGGTATGCGCAACGCAGCACGATTTGTGCTTGCGCGGCGCAAATCGTAGAGTGATTCAATGGTGCAACTGGGACGAACGCGTTCTTCCCCTTTCGTCGCCCTCACAGTTCTGGAACAGAGCAGCCGGCCAGCACGCCATGCAGTTTATGTCCCCTCATGCACGCGGGAGTGCTCCACAGTTGTTCGAGCAATGGGTCTGGGATCCATGCCATGCCCTAGGAACAAGGTCGCTGCTTGATCTTCGCGCCTTCATCCTTGTTCTGCTCTGGGTGTGTGAGGCAGCTCGCGCGCACTAGAAAAATAATCCAGATTATAACTGTGTCTGTAGCTCTGTCACCAGGCTGCAAGTGTGGGTGACGGCGACACGCGGACGGCGCCTGCCAGCGCAGCAAGTACAGCGACGCAGCCTCAGGGCCCTGCGGCGTGACTGGTGATACGCGCGCTGGTTGTCAGTCCTGCAACCAGTGCGCCTGTTACCTGCTGCAGCAGAAGTGGTGGCGGCCCCAGCCGCACCGCTGGCACAGGCAAGGCGGCGCCAACTGGCGCTCGCAATCGCATGCGCATGGCGACCCGCCAGCAGCCGCAGCCGCAGCAGCAGCATCAACAGCCGCACCATCAGCACCAGCAGCAGCATCCTGGCGACGACGATGACGTACTTAATGTGGTCTGCGCAGAGCCTAAGATTTTTGTGGGCGGCCTGCGGTACGATGTGACCCAGGAGGACGTGGGCGCACACTACTTGCAGTACGGTCCCCTACGCAGCGCCGCCCTGCTGGTCCACCACGACACTGGAAAGTCCAAGGGCTGCGCCATGGTGCTGTTTGAGCGTTGGACGGCCGCGGAGGCCGCGGTCGCGGCAGAGCACGGGGTTGTGACGCGGCTATCGGCGCCGCGGCAGGCGGTGGTGAAGTTGGCAGACCCGCAGCGCAACGAGCACGGGGTGCTGTGTGGCGTGACACCACGCAAACTCTTCATTGGGCAGGTGGGAGGGGGGTTCGAGGGGCCCCAAGTTTGGGGAGTGAGTGGGTGTAGCTCACGACGTGATGCAGATCCTGTGGTGTGCAATATGTGTGCCATGCGGCGCAGCGCGTTGTGACATTATGGTTGCATCGGGCGCAGTGTGACGAACTGTGGTGCGAAGGGGCGTGAGCGAGGGTGCACAAAGGCGAGCACCTTTGTCCCCGATTATGCCGCACAGATGCCCGCACCCACCGGGCGCCCTCCCCCACAGGTGCCAGCCAGCGTAACGCCGGACCAGGTCCGCAGCATATTCCAGCCCTATGGCAACATCATCGACCTCAACATCATGGCGCCCCGCAAGGCAGGCTCCATGGGTGAGTCATGCGGCTGTGGCCAGCGAAATGCGCCTCATAAGTGGACCCCGGCGAGCAACATTGGCGGCTGTGCGTTGGCAATGCCCAACGCTCTTGTAGCGTGCGTCAGGAGCTTCATGTTGACATGCAAAGTTGGCGTGGTCTTGCTTTGAAGTGATGCAGGCGCGATGACGCGACCCATACAACGCACCTCAGGCATGGCGCTCTCATACACGATTTGCGACCATGCGCATGTGATGGCGCCCTCCCATACTCACAGGCTGCGCATTTGTGACCTACAACACCTGGGCCGAGGCGGAGGCTGCGCTCTACGCAGTGGACGGCCACTGCACCCTGCCCGGCAGCAACCATCCCTGCGCAGTCAAGTTTGCCGACGCCAAGCCCGCAGAGCTTGCCAAATTTGAGGCACGCGGCACCAAGCGCAATGCCTGGGAGATGGGCGGGGCGCTCGGCGCTGGCGTGGTTGGCGGAGGGCCCAGCGGCACTGGCGGTGGCGGCGGCGAGTCCAGTGGCGGCAGCGGCATGATGGTGTCCGTCGGTGGCGGGAGCGGCAGCAAACGGCAGTTAATGCGCGAGACGGGGCGCGGAGCTATGGTGAGAAAGGAAGGCATTGGTGGCCCTCCACAAGGCGTTGCCTGGGCCAGGTGTTGCCTGGGGAGCATGCGCGGGCGCACGAGCTGCCTTGGCGCACATCAACACCGCAGCTGTGTATGGGCCCGTGCGCATATCGCACTCAACTATAC
>NW_014012970.1:0-11794 GCF_000611645.1 Monoraphidium neglectum
CAGCGGCGCCCGCCCCGCCGCCGGCCGCGGCGCAGCGCAGCGCCGAGAGCTCGCGCGCCGCCGCGGCCGCGTCGTCTGGGCCGCCGACAACAAAGATCCCGTCGCCCACGGCCGCGGCGCCGCCTCCGCCTGGGCGTCCGCCGCCGCCGCCGCCGCCGCTGCCGCGCGCGGCGGCCGCAGCGAGCGCGGATACGTCGGAGAGCGTGGCGACGAGGCGGGCAGCGTCTGCGGCGTCGCACTTTGTTATGACGAACGCGGCGGGCACCTCGAGGGCGAGCGTGAGCGCCAGGTGCTCGCGTGTCGCGGGGGACACGCCAGAAGACGCGCAGACGCAGACGAGGGCATAGTCTGTTGTAGTTGCAGAGAGAGTGTGGTTGTGCGTGTGTGCGTGTGTGCGTGTGTGCGTGTGTGTGTACTCAATTGTGGGAGACAAGGAGAGTGGCTGGGTGCATTGGCGTGCGGGTTCACGTGAGTACCGTGTGCAAGTGCATGTGCTCAGGCACGTGCGTGCACGTGTGTGTACATGTGTATGCACACGCACATGCATCTGCACACGCGCCGCCGCCGCACCCGGCAGCATGGACGTCAGGCCGAACAGGGTGGTCTTGAGGAACGAGTGGTGGCCACCAAGGTCCAGAAAGGTCACCGCACGCGCGGCCGCGGAGCAGACCTCGGCGGGCGTGGGGGGCGCGACGCCCGCATAGTTGAGCACCTGCGTAGCGGAGGCGGCGGAAGGGATGGGAGGGTTGAGGGGTCGATTCGACGGTGCCTGCGCACACCTCCTGAGCATGCATGCGCCCATGAACACAAAGCATGGGCACAGAAACAGACCCATGCACAGCAAATTCCAAGTCGCACTCTGTGCCCCCACACAAGAAATTGCTCCCACACTCACATGCACATACTCACATGGACTCGTAACACACACCCAAACAGACCCAACCTACCCACGTTCACCCAAGGACGTACGCACAGCCCCATCAACAATTCCATCCCCACCCTCGCCGCACACCCAGTCCACCCAGTCCACCCAGTCGCCGCCCACCTGGCCGTCCGCATCATACCCCAGCAGCGCCTGGCTGATGCTGCTGGTGCGGCCGCTCTGTATCTCGTGCTTGTGCCGCAGCACCGCCATGCGCGCGCGGCCGCGCCCGTTGTCGAGCAGCGGGCGCCCGTCGGCGCCGTGGGTGAGGACGGCGGTCAGGGTGGACTTGCCGCTATCTGTCGAGCCCGCCACTGAGATGAGAACGGGCGGGTTGAGGGGCAATACTTGAGCTTTTGGGGCGGCCGCCGGCAAGCTTGGCCGGGTTTTGGGGCAGGCGGTCGAGGTTGGGGGCACATCGGGGGGAGAGGCTGGGGTTCGGCGGCCGTTTTGGGGCGATGGCCGAAGGGACACGGCCGCCAGCAGGGCCCGCAACAAAGGCGGTATGGGCCGGGGGTTGATGCTATAGCGAGTGCGGCTGCGTGCTGACTAGGCGCGCCCGCACGCCTTGGGTGGGGGGCGGTGTCAAGAGGCAAGCGGCGGCACCGCAGGCAAGGGGGTGGACGTCATGGCCGAGACAGGGCGCGTCGCGCCGCCCTGCCGACAGGCGGCCGCCACCCACCTGCGACCCGCAGGTCGATGCAGGCCACCTCCTCCCGCGTGTTGCGCTCAACGTGGACCAGCGCCGCCTCCCGGCCAAAGGCGCCCTGCGGCATGCAGCAAGTCGCGGATGGTTGGTCTTGGCCGCGGTTGCGGTCGCAAATATGGTTGCGGTTGCAGATGCAGATGCAGGTTGCGCGTATGCCCCCACGCGCGAGGGGGCGTGCAGCGGCGCATCCGGCACGCACCCGTCTGGAGGGCAGCGGGCCCTGAAGGCGACCGCTGCGCCGCGGCCCCCCTGGAGCCCTTGGAGCCCTCAGTATTAGAAAGCCGCAGGGGATCCGCTTGCGCGTCCGGCACACAGACGCCCCCCAAGGACACCCGCAGGGGCGGCTGGCGCAAACCCTCAACGGCCCCCGGCGGGGCCCCCCGCGCCCGCGCCTCCCTGGTCGCTCGACATTCGCGGCCGAGCCCGCGCCCACGCGCGCGTGCGCGCGCGTGCCGAGTCGGCGAGGGGGCATCCCTCACCCGCAGGCGCTCCACCAGGCCGGCGCGCGCCCCCAGGGCGGCCGCCATGCGCCTCAGCGTCGCGAGCGACGCGTCCAGCTGCTGCGGGTCCAGGCCGCACGGGTAGCCGTCGTCCTCCACGCCTGGCGCAGGGGGGGCGGCGGGCGCGCGCCGTGGCGTCGCTCGGCACGCCGCCACACGCGTGCGCGCCGAGGCAGCTGGCCGCACGCCGCCGCTGCTGCCGCTGCTGCCCTCGGGGAGTCGCTGGCTGCATGCAGACGCGCCGTCTAGCGCAGTCAGTGCCGCGTTTTATGACTTCATACGACGCCCACTGACACCCCTGGGCGATTGCCGGCTCACCTATGTAGTAGAAGGCCTCGCCGCGCCCCTCAGCCAGGCGATACTTCATCTGGGTGACCTGGCGGTGAGGGGGAGGCGCATGCAGCGCCGCTGAGGTGTCCACCACCACCACAGCCCTGGCTGGCCCACACTGTCGGGTACCCGGCCCCGCGGCGCGCGACCTTCGGAGCCTCCCCAGCCAACACTCGCGCATGGAAGCAGGGGGGGCGGGCCATGTCCGGCGCGGCTTCTCACCAGCTGCTCGTATCTGATCGGGTTCGAGGTCGAGATCATGAGCTTGAACTCGACGTTACCCTCCTCGACCTCCGGATCCAATGATGACACCGAAGGGTCGCGCCCCGCGTGCAGCCGCGCGACCGCGTCTGGGTCCGCCGCCGCAGAGGCGCGAGCGGCGCGGCGGGCGGCCTTCTTACCAAAGCGCTGCTTCCTGCAGGGCGGCGGGGCGTGTAGTTGGGTGGTGAGGCTGGGGCCGCGGGGACGCTCTGCATGCTGGGCCGTGCCCGGCCTTTGTGCTGCCTGTGCTCCGCCGACAGAGGTGCAGGCGGCGTCACGAAACAGCAGGTGCCAGCATGCACGGCCTGTGGCCGCTCGCAGCTCGCATCAGCCCGCATGCGGCCGTAGCGACAGCAAGAGGGGGCGGCAGCAGCAGAAGCAGCCGTCTTCATGGTGCTGTGCGAGGGCTGGCGCGCGCGCGCTCACTTGTGAACCTTGGCCTTAGCGCGCCTGGGCGGCGAAGGCGGCGCGAGCACCGCCCACGGCCGCGGCGCCCCTGCGCTGGAGCCGAGCTCCAGCTGCGTCTCGAGTGCAGAGAGGTCCATCTCTTCGTCTCCGCCTGCAGCGCTGCACCGACGCCGGTGGCGCGGCGCCGCACCGCCCCGCTCGTCGCGCTGCTCCGCTGCCTGGCGCTCTTGATACACAGCTAGCGCGTACACACGCTACGATTATTCGTGCTGGTATTGTTCCAGATGCATCCATATGAATACAAGAGGGGCCCAGCGTCTCAGAGCATCACCCTCATCGCATCACGGTCGGGTGAGAGGGAGATGCTAATGCAATTGTTATTTGTGGAAACGGACAGAGGACGATGCAGAGTTGCTGATATAGCGGTGCACAAGCGTCAAAAGATCGTGCTGATGCAGTTTCGTTGCAGGCATCACTCGGGAAGCTGGGCTCTTTTGATACGGCATTCATTTTTGAGATCCAACACATTCAGCGTGTGAATTACATAGGCATTGCCGCTGCATGCGCGGCTGCCGTGCATGCTTCGTGCGACGCTGTTGGCAAATGCAGCTCGGGATGTGGCTGGCCAGGCCAGCTTGGCCTGCCGCCAATTGCACGCCGCGGTGCCCATCGGAGTAATTCAGGCCAGTCCTGGACTCAGGCATGGACTCAAAGCTCCCCTGGATACTAGAATGAGCACGTGCCGACAAGGCCACAGTCAACGACGCGTTTGACCTCCTAACGACACCTCAATGGCCGTGCTGGCACCTGCCGATGGACAGCCATCGCGCATGATTAAGGGCGACTCTATCTGAAAACTAATGTCTGCATCAAGGGCTGAATTTGGTTTCACTGCTTGGAGATGGGCCTGATTGGCCGATGAAGCCCAGCAGCCCGCAGCCACTGTATCGGAACGCGCCGCAGCGGCACGAGCGTGCGTCCCCCTTGCCCAACCTCTGCACTCTCCCTGACACTGGACATCAGTAGCAGAGTGCAGCTGTTGGGGATGCATTATTACGGCGACACACCCACAATGCAAAGGTAGGCCTCCCGGATGCTGACTGGATGCGCCATGCACGCAGGTACATCGGAGCACAGGCTCCTTCTCTGCAACGATGCAATCCCTGTCCGCACCAACTGTTTTGCATGGTCCCTCTCATAAGACAACCACTCCCTCTCAACAGAGACCTGGTCCTCTTCCAACCCCCCGCTAGCCCCATGGCACCACAGCGGGCCCCTTCGGCCGCATCACACGCCGTCCCATCCACAATCACTCACAATTGTGTCCCCTGTCACCTGGCTTGCAACCCTGTATGCAGACCCAAGCCACTAATCTCTGACGTTACACCAGTAGGCGCCTTTCGACCTAGGAAACCCTGCAAAAGGCCTCATGCCTCATCGCCAATGGGAAAGATTTGTCGCCAGCCGGCCACGTGCTGTAATGGGCTGTGGTGAGATGTGCACAACATTTTTATGGGGGATGCCCACCACCGCGCCCACCCGTGCGTGAGACAGGAAGAAAGCCCCAGTGCACTGTGTGGGTGCGGTGCGGGCAAGTCGGTATACATGGATATCGCTCGTCTGCTTGCGGCAACTGATGAGTTTTGCGTTGTAATGGGATGGTGCGTGCCACATTGGAGGCTGGTTGGTTCGTGGTGATTTGATGTGTGTGACGGAGGTGCAAGATGTGGGGTGGTGTACTGCTATATCTGTATCGGGCGCGTGTTGGGCGCTCTCCCTGCCTCCCCCTCTCTGCAACACTTTGGCAACCACTTAGACCAGTCGTCTAAACCGCATGCCGCCCAGCACCGGGCATCCTCCTCAGCTCGTCAACTTTATTCTCGCCAACGGGTGGTGCCCATCGGCCAGCGCTGGGCCGGCGGCCACATCCGCAGGCCTCGTTGCATGGCCTGCCCGGGCGGCAGCTTCTCACTCCAGGCCCAGCAGCTTCTTGACCGACGCGGTCGCCTTGTCCAGCTGCTGCTTGAGGCCGATCTGCGCGGCGGCGGCGCGGTATCACAGTTGCCGCCACACAGCAAGTGGCTGCCACACGTCCGCATGACCGGCGGCCTGGGTGCCCAGCCCGCGGCTTGGTGGAGCGTCTCGGCCCAGCGCGCCGCGACCCCTCACAAGCGCCCACGCCCATGCGCTTCGGCCGGCGCCCCCTCCCCTGCCCCGTCGCCCCCCCGCCCCGGCCCGGAGTGGGTGCCGGCGATGCATGAAAGCAGCGCGGTGCGTGCGGACTGCATCAACGCGGTCTGTCTGCAGTCCGCACCTCCCGGGCCTTCTCCACGATGTCGATCTTGTCGAGCCGGGCCTTCAGCTGGCTGGCCGCATTCCTGATAGCAGCCTCCTGCGCGGGCGCGCATGCGGGGTGCCGGACGCCATTCGATCATCGCTCGTGACGAGCGGATCATGCGTTTTGCGTTGAGTGTTCGTCGTCATCAGCGCGGCTTGTTCATGTGTCATGCAATGAGGACGGCGGCAAGATGGATGACGAGCGCTGCTGGACCGAGCGTGGTCGAATTGCAGCCAGCAAGGGATGCATGCAGCCGCAGCCAAAGGCAAACATGGGGGCCGGTCCCCACCGAGGTGCCTCAAGCTGAGCAGCTTACCAGGGCCGCCGGCTCTGGGCGCCCACAGAGGGCAAGTCCCGACGCCGAGGGGCAGCAAGCTAGGTCTGCTCATTCTGGATCTGGGTTTGACCGAGTTTGACTGAGTTTGACTGCCTTGATGACCCCACCTGGTCCTTGATCTTCTCTTTTTGGTCCTCGATGAACTCTATCGCCTTCTCATCCTGGTGGGTGCGCGCCGTCGCAGGCCGAAAGGAGTGCGGCGGGAAGGCGGGAAGGATTGGGGTTTGGAGGGGGGGAGGGTCGCATTTCTTTGGGACAACGGGGTCTGGCACGCCAGGGTCGGGGGTGGTGTCGACAGATGCGCGGTTGCAGCTGCCAAAGCACACAGGGCGCAGCTTCGTTACGAAGGCAGGGGTCGACACGGCGAGGGAGACAGGTGACTGCGGTTGAGGTGCGTCCAAAAGTACCACACGCTAGCTTTTTGCAGGCAGGGCGAGGAGGCGGGGCCAACATTGCTTAAAACGCGGGCTGTCGAAGTTGTCGACCCACCCCCTTCTTCTCCGCCTCCACCAGGGCCGCATCCTCCTCGATCAGCTTGCGCTGCAGGGTGTGGGCGGTCGGTGGGCAGTTGGTGGGCGGTCAACAGGCGGTCAACAGGCGGTCAACAGGCGGTCAACAGGCTTTTGAGGGGAGATTGACCAGCATTTCGTGGGCGGTTTCTAAGCCGTCTGTTGCGGGTGGCTGCCAGGTGGTTGGTGGGACAGCAGGCGGTGGGGAAGGATGCAAAGGAATAAAAAAAAGGCGCGTGAGAGGACAGGAGGCAAGCTGGGATGCAATGGGCGGAGAGGGGCGTCCACACGACTGACCAACTCTTGCGTATTCAAAAAACGCCCCGTAGAGGGCAGACGCCGACGCACGCTGCCGCACCGTCCATTAAGGGGCCCCGTCCTCTCTGAGCGGTCCCTGGGCCCAGATCACCGTTCAAGATCAAGGTAGATCTCGTGATCTCACCTGGATGACGTCCTCCACCTCCTCCAGCTCGCGCTCCACCGCCTGCTTCCTGCGCGAGGATTCAATCCAATCAGAAGTGATGGGCAGGATTTCAAGAGCGTGCAAGCGGCAGCTGCCCGTTTGTCTGCCTCATGTGCATGGACACACGTGTGTGTGCCCCGCTTGCCGCTCCTCCTGCTCGTGCTGCATGGTTGCACTTCGGGCCACACCACGCATGTGAGAACGTGGACCCCAGTTTCAGTGGGCCGGGCCGGACTGGCGCCCTTGCGATCTCACTTTCCGAGGATCTCTGCCCTGCGGGCGATCTCTCCCTGCTCCAGCTTGTACTCAACCTCGGCCTGTCGACGACAGTGCATGGGAGGTGATTATGTCGATCAGAACCAGCAGTGGCGGGCGCGCTGTTGGTTCATTGGTGTTGATGTGGTGAGGGGGCAGGACGGAGCAAGGGCAGCATGGTGTCATGATGTGTAAACAGAGACGCCAGGTGGCGGGCAGGGCAGGTCGAGGCAATTTTGCTTGCAGTGGGTCGAGCCGGCCTGCCATGAGCAGCGGCGCAGCCGCATGACATGGCACGCGCACGGCCCCTAATTAACGTGACGCAATGCAGCTGCGTCTGAGCGCTTCCCACCCGGTCGCGGTGTGTGCGCGGGCACCGGCAGCCCACATGCAGGAAAGCAGCAGTCGTAGACCCACCCTTTGCTCCTGGATGAACTCCTCCTTTTCGTTGAGAATCTCCGCAGCAGCGGGCGCCGCCGCTGCGAGCTCGTCGGCTGCGATTATGGGGGCGGCGTCGCCCTCCCCGTCGCCGGCGCCGACGGCGCCCTCGTCCGCCGCCGCCGGCGCGAGCGCCTCCTCCGCAGTGGGCGGCGCCTCGTCAGTGACGGCAGGCGCCTCGTCAGCAAGGGCTGGCGCCTCGGCCACCTCCGCAACGGCGGGCGTTGCATCCGCGTCGGCGGCAGAGGTGATGGCCGCGTCGGCGGCGTCGGCGGGCGCAGCAATCACCTCCTCAGTGGTGGCAGGCACGGGCGCATCACCGTCGGCGAATGCGGGCGCTGGCGAGATCATGATACCGAGGACCAAGCCCAGCGCAGCGGCGCCGCTGGCGAGACCGGCAGGCGAGGTGGCCGGGCGCGCCTCGGCGCTGGAGCTTCGCGACACGACGGCAGGGCGCCGGGCAGGGGCCTTGGCCGCGGCACAGCGAGTCATAGAGGTCGTGGGACGCGCAGCTGTGACCTTGTAGGCCTGCATCGTGCCAGGATCAAAGCGAGGAAGGCAGTTGACGCTCCTGGTGGGATCTCTGGATTTGTTGCGTCCGCAACACGCAAGAAGGAGGATCGAGAGAGGGTAAAACCGATGTGGATCAACGCGCTAGGCGATCACGGATGACTTTCAATGGGTGTGGAGCTGCGGTGGGTGACTGGTTGGGGGGGGAGGGTCCACAGTGAGTCCTCAGCTCGTGACTCGATCAGTACCGCATCTGGTCGCAATTGCAATTTGATTGGTTTGCATTCATTCGAATTGCAGGGTGGTTCCTTTCCCCAGGCACGCGCATTATTGCAGGACTGGTGTTGCCATGCCTCGCGTTCGACCTTACCCGTTGTGCCAACCTGTCAATTGATAATAAACACGCCTCTTGATCGTGACTGCCCGGCTGACTGCTTTGGTCCTGTTATTGTAGGTGGGCCACCCACCCATTGTCGGATCACACCCACCCTGGTCGTCATTGTAGCAACAACGCGAGCCCAACGACGCGAGCCAGGGTCGCAGGCAGCTTTGTGGGCCATCCAGTGCAGACGGGCGAGGTGCCGTAGCCAGTGGCGGACGCGCTGCAGCGACGCACGATGCTGCGGCCGACAGGCATCGGCCTGAGCGGCACGCACGCCAGCCCCGGCACCAGCGAAGCCACTCAGCCGATGCGGCACACCCCACGGCTGATGCTCCGGGCGCTGAGGCAGCGGCAGCGACCGAGCGCGTGCCGCGCCGCGGGAGCAAGTCCTGCCGTCTTATCCGCGCTTCACATGGCATGGCCGCACGCACGCAGCGCCAAGCCCGGCCACCCGCGATGGGCCTGCTGCGCGCTGTCGCCGCACAGCCCAAGCGGGAGCCCGGCAAGCATCAGCAGCGTGGACGGCGGAGACCCCGCCGCCGCAGCGCCAACGGCAGCGGCGCAACCGCCGGACGCCCTGGCAGCGCCGCCATCCGCCAGCAGCGGCGGCGGCGGGCCGGCGCCGTCGATGCTTTCCTCCGCGATCCAGGCGGCCATCAATGGCAGCACCAGCGGCGGCGGGGGCGGCGGCGATTGGGACGATTCCGGGGCGTCCGCACCCCGCGCGCTGGCGACTTCTGGCGGCGGGGAGCCCGCGGCCAACCTGAAGAATGGCAGCGGCAGGGGCTCTGCGGCGGTGAGGACAATCCTGGCGCCGTTCCCTGCCGGCGACGCACCGCCGCCGCCGCCAGTGCAGCAGCAGCAGCAGCTGGAGCAGCTACAGCAGCAGCAGCAGCAGCCCGAGGACGACAGCGGGCGCGCTGGGGGCAGCAGCCGGGCGGCGGAGGAGCGCGCGCGGCGCGCCGCTGGTGGCGTAGACACACGGGACGACAGCGGCAGCGCGTTCAGCCTGAGCAGCAGCAGCAGCACCAGCAGCAGCACCAGCAGCAGCATGGCCGTGTCCGACCCCCTCGACGGCGGCGGCGAGGCACCCCCCGATGACGCCGGCGTGGGAGGCGGCAGCATGAAGCGCCGCCTGCTGCAGCGGCGCAACGGCGCCGCGCCCGGCAACGGCCGCGGCCTCGGCGCCCTGACCGGCCTCGGCGGCGGCTCGCCAGCCCCCGGCGCCTCGCCGTCCGGCGCCTCGGCCCAAGGCGACCCGAAGGCCGAGGGCGGGGGCGGGGAGGGGGAGGGGGGCATACCCCTGCTGGGGTCCCTGGGGCGCCTGCTGTCAGATAGAGAGGACCTGGTGACGCTTTTTTACGCCATGGCCACGGGCGTGGTCGTGGCCGGCAGCGTCTTCTTTTTCGACGTGTCCATCCAGTACATCCACGACCTGCCCGACATCCTGGCGGTGAGACGAGAAGCCGCCCAGAAGCTGCATGGGAGCTCCGCGAGAGGGCCGCCGACGGCGGGCGGGCGGGCGGCTCGGGGGCGGGGTCGGCCGCCGCGAGGCCGAGATGGCGGAAGGTCGCGCCGGACAGGCGGCGGGCTTTGCCAACGCCGCTGCCGCTGCTCGGCAAAAGTCGAGCTTGCATTCAATCGCACTGACGGTGTGACCGCCGCAGCCCCCGCACTCGCTCGCCCCAGGCGCACCGTTCTGCTCCGCCCACCCCCCATCCCGACCTCAACCCCACCCCAAATCCGCCCCGTGCCCAGAACCTCCACGTCGGCGGCGGCCGCGCCACAGGGCTGGTCCTCGGCGACCTGGCCATCCCCTTCCGCTGCATCATGCCCATCGGCGCCGGCTTCGCGGTCGCGGCGCTGCAGAGCCGCGGCTTCGCGCCGGGGCTCAAGTTTTTGACGCGCGCCATCGAGGGCGTAGTGGATGACAGCAAAAACGCGACCCTGCCGCAGGATTACGGCCAGGTGTGCGCCCGCGGCCGCTGGTTCGTCCTTTCCGCGTCGCCTCGGGCCGCAGTATCGTCGCGGCGACGGCGGGGGCCGGGGGCGGCGCCGGCTGTTGATGTCTTGCAGAACGCCGGGGGCGCCGGCTGCGTGTGGCGTGGGGGTCTGTTGGGGGGCGTTGGCGACTGGGGAACTTGGGTGCTGGGGATTGCCGGCGCGTATTCGGGTGGGGGCGCATTGTGTTCGTGTGATTGTGTGTGAGTGTTTTTGACAATATGTGCGCACGTGTGCACCGGCACTTTTGCATGTATGCACAGGCGTAGCCCGTGGCGCGGCGCTGGCCTGCAGCGATCGGGGCCGCGCAGGCCAGGGTACATGCGGCTCGTGGGAAGCAGCATGTCTGCTGCACACGCATGCACTCCGTCTGCCCACCCAAAGCCCATCCTCCACCCAGGCCTCCCTAGCGCCCATGCCCCATCCTGCACCCGCAACCCCCCAATCCCTATCCCAGGTGTTCCGCAAGGCCGCCGCCTCCGCCATCACGCTCGGCAGCGGCGCGTCCCTTGGCCCCGAGGCGCCCAGCGTGGAGCTGGGGGCCAACACGGCGGCCGTCCTGGCTCCGAAGCACCTCAGCAAGCGGCGGCAACGGATGCTGGTCGCCGCTGGCGCCGCAGCGGGTGGGTCGGCCCCAGCAGCGCGACCTGGATGATTGCTCCCAACCACAATTGTTGGCCGCGATGCGGCGCTCGATCAGCGGCCCGGCCGGCCCTCGGCGACGCCGCGGTCCTCCGCGACTCCCATGGTTTATCACTCCCACTAACCACCCATCCGGGCGCAACCCTTGAACACATGCACACGTGTGCACCTTCCACACTTTATATTCCCCCCCCCCACACACACACACAGACATGCACTTTCACATTCACACACATGCATACACTCTCACACAAATGCTTACACGCACAAAATTACACCCATGTACACGCCCACCCCCTCCCCAGGCGTCTCCGCCGCGTTCGACGCCCCCACCAGCGGCGCCCTCTTCGCCGTCGAGTTCGTCCTCAAGTCCTCGCGCCTCGGCCTCGACCGCCTGTCCACGTCCGTCGTGTTTGCGTCCACGTCAGTGGCGGCCGGCGTGGTCGGCTTCCTGCGCAGCGAGGGCCGCGCGCTGGGGATCGCAGGCGTGTCGCAGCACCTGGTGGGCCGGATCCCCTATTTCAGCATCCAGCCGAACCTCCTGATCGACGTGCTGCAGGTGAGGGGGCTGGCCGGGGGATCCCCCAGGGGCGCCGCCGGCCCTGAGGGCGCGGCTGGCTGGGAGTGCGGCGGGCAGCACGCAGCCCGAGGCGCCGGCAGGGGTGCCCGGGGCCTCCCTCTGGCTGTCCGCCTCTCTTGCAGATGTCGCGGGTGCCACGGGTTTCACAATCCTCACGTTTCTTACCAATCTATTGGCGTGCGCCATCAACACACCACCAACCCCAACAC
>NW_014012970.1:12335-22064 GCF_000611645.1 Monoraphidium neglectum
ACGCCCCCATGGCCACCCCGCCGCCCAGTTCTCCGCCCTGGGTGTCGGCTGCGCCGGCGCCGCCGTGCTGCTCTACGAGGGCGTGCGCGTCAGCGAGACGGCGCTGCGCCCGCTGCCGCGCTGGGTCTCGGCGCCGCTGGGCGGCGCCGTCTGCGGGTTCATCGCCTTCAGGTTCCCCTCGGTGAGCCCGGGGCGCCGCGCGGCCTTGGGTGGGCCGCTCCTGGCACGCCCCGGCGTTTTGTGGGCACTGCAGCGATGGGCGCGATACGCGCCCCGCGCGCGCGGCCGCCACTCCACATGTGCTCAGCACCTGCGCATACCGGCCCTCTACAGTCTAAGGGTTGGCCTAGGGTTCAAGTTCAGGGTTTGGAGCTCTCTCCACACACCCGGTTGCTCATCTGTCGCACTGCAATTTCAAAATCGTCCACCTTGTCGTCAGGTCCAATTCGGCTACACGAGCCTTGAGGAGATCTTCCGGGACGAGAGCCGCGCCAGCGTGACGGACCTCACCTCCCTGCTGTTCGCCAAGATCGCCGCCACCAGCATCTGCGCCGGCGCGGGGCTGGTGCGCGCCAATCCTCGCCCGCTCACCACTTTGGGGGCGGCCGCCCGCTGCGTCTGCAGAGGGTTGCATGAGTGATTGAGTTAGGGAAACGTTGGTTGGTTTTGAGCGTATGTTGATGCTGGCTACGGATGACGTGTGTGTTCGTGTACGTATTGCGCATGCATGTGTGCTTTCACGCACGCTGTGTGCGCACGCGCATGCGCACACACGCCTGTTTGTGTTCATGTGTGTGCATGTGTGTGCGTGCTGTCTGGACCGTTCCCTCTCTCGTTGCCGACCCTCTCTGCCACGCGTGCGTGCGTGCAGGTGGGCGGCCTGTTCCAGCCGTCCCTGTTTCTCGGGGCCCTGGTCGGCGACATCGCGTCGCACGTCGTGGCCGGCCCCTGGGGCGTGGTCGACCCGACCACCTTCACCGTCGTCGGCGCGGCGGCGGTGCTGGGCGCGGCCTGCAGGGCGCCGCTTACGGCGATCGCACTGATGGTGGAGATCACGCAGTGAGCAGCGGGCGCGCGGCAGCGGGCGCGCGGGGGCGGGTCGCCCGGACCGCTCCGCTCGGCCCCGTTTGCGGTCGCGTGACCTCCGACCGCGCTGCCCGTTACTTCAAGCTGTGCCCGATGGCGCCGCAGCAGCTGGCCGCGTGAGCCCGCTCTGTGGGGCGCAGGACGCGTTTGCCATCGTGAGGGCCCGTCACCAGTGGCGCCATCCTCACAAACTGCCAATCGCGCGCTTCCCCATCCAACGTGCCCGCGCCCACGCGCCCGCACCACCCCTGCTCGCCCCTCAAAGGGACGTCGGGCTGCTCGTACCGCTCCTAGCCGCCATCGGCGTGGCATCCGTCGTGTCGGAGTACGGGGAGGGCGTACTGGGCCGCCAGCTGGACCGCCTGCTGGCGCAAGGCTTCTTCGCCGAGGCGTACAACTTCTGGGGCGCGGCCGCGGGCGGCGGCGCGGCCGCGGCCGCGGCGCCCGCGGCGCCGGAGGTGAAGCCGTGGCGGGCTGGGCCTCTGCCCGGGGACTTCTGTGTGCTCCGCCGCCGGGCCCATGTCTTTGTCCCATCAATCAAGAGGTCCCTTCCTTCCTCAATGTTTTCCACGATTGGCACACACAAGAGACACACACACACACACTCTCTCTCTTCCATACATTCACACAAATTAGATCACAAATAAACAAACAAACACACACACACACACACACATGATCACACACACAACACACACGCACACAGGTGCGCACCGTGGAGGAGGTTATCAGCACGCCCGCGCGGCTGTACGTGCGCCACACTCTGCCGCTGGAGCAGGCCAAGGTCGCGCTGGCCACACGCAACTCGCCGGCCGCGGGTGCGCTGCGCTGGGGGCGGGGACGCTGGGCGCCTTGTTTATGCCTGCACTGCCTGATGAGGGCGCTGTTTCCGCTGGTTTCGGCGCCTGCTGTCGCGAGGGATGCGCGTCGACGGCGGCACACACACGATGCCCACAACACGCGCGTGCACGCGCGTGCACATACACACATACACACATGGGTGCCGCACGCACATGCACGATCATGGTCTTTTGAGACACATCCATCCACAATCACCCTGCGCCAGCGGGGGGTTCGAACGCGGCAGCCCCAGTCCCAAACGCCCTAGTGCGCCCCCCCCCCCCATCTCACCAGACCCCCAGCCGCTCACCACCGCTCACCTTGCAGCCGCCCATTTACAAGTCTGCTCGCATGTGCAATCTGCACGCCCTGCACCCTCAGCAACCTGCACCCTCCGCAACCTTCACACTGTGCAACCTGCACCCTCTGCAGTCTGCATCCTCTGCAATCTGCACACTCTGCAACCCCCTCACTCCGCTATTCACTCTCTCCCAACCCCACGCGCCCCCCAGTCGTTGTCGATGACAACTTCAGCCCCATGGGCCTGGTGTACCTGGAAGACATAGAGGCAGAGTTGGTCAAGGACGAGCTGCTCAACCAGGTGAGTCACCAGATCCAGATCCCCAGATCCAGATCTCAGATCTCGGGGCTCCAATACGATGTGATGGTGGCCTTCGGTAGAGGGGCTGGTGGTGACGTCTGGGAAGCTGTTGGGACGCCACAGGTTTTCGAAGTCAGGATGGAGGAGCCTTCAGGAAGGGTCCCACTGGGGACTCAGTGGGGCACAGGCTCATTTGTCCGGCGCATGGCTGCGCGGGTAGTCGCAACTAAGCGCGTCTGTGTGCGATATGGGTTGGGCCGCAACGCAGCTACCCTTGGCCATCACCCAAGTGCGGCGCCCCAGCCCCATTTGATGAATTCAGCCGGCCTTGGACCCCGCTGCCTTCGCTTGCCCTGCAGGCCGACAACAACTTCAACAGGGCCCCCTGATATGATCCACCCCACCGCCGCGCGCGTCCGGCAGCAGCGGCGCGCCCAGCAGCAGCCACGGCGTCGCGCGCGGCGCGCGGCCCGCAGCGCATCAGGCGGTGGCAGGCGTCAATGGCCGGAGGGCCATCGGGCCGCCATCACATCACCATATTTGTACTGCCAATGCGTCGAGCCTCGAAACTTTGGACGGATTCAGTCCAAGGCTATTGGCTCCCTGGTTCTCATTTCATTGCCCCGCCGCCTAGAGCCTGGGGCGGCAAACTCTGCTCTGCTGGGGGTTGCCCGGCTGCGTTGAGCTGGGAATGTCATTGTCTGGGGGCAGAGTGTCTGGGCATGGCAGGGGGGTCGAGCGTTCCCCTGATTTGGAGCTGTGGAGCTGCCTTCGGAGAAGCTGTATCATGCGCGCCCACCTCTGGACATGCAGCGGATGGGGCGGCGCGGGCGTGGCGACTGGGGATCGCCTGGGATCGATTGATGTGGTGTAGGCGGCGCGCGGCTGCATTTTGCGCGCGCGCCGAGACAGGCGGGCCGGGACCGGATGATGTGTCGTCGGCGGCGGCAGCCCCGCAGCAGGTGGTATTTGCGGGCCCCCGCGCGGCCCTGCGTTACAGGGACGGCGTGCAGAGCGCGCCCGTTTCAACGTGGCGCGGCGCGCAGCAGACAAGGCCTGCTCACAACCAATGCAGCCAACCCACTTACTGTCTCCATCGGTGCTGCCGCTGGGTCGAAGCCTGAGCGCCACTCGCGGCTGAGCCGCCCGCGCGAGCCCCTGGATTCAACGACTACAGCTGCCAGCCGGCGCCCTGGCACGCCGCGCCGTGTTGCGGCGTGTCCGGGCATGCTGCGCGGCTTCTGTCACCGCTTAGGGCTCTGCCTGCCTGCCCTCATTTGTACACACAACAGCGCACTTGATTGGCCCCGGCTTGCGGGCGGGCCGCAGCGCACGGCTGCGCTGTAGGGTGACTCTGGCCATTGGGCCAGGGGTTCTTTGCTGGTCAAAGTTGTTCATGCTGCGGCGTAGTGCTCAGACTTGGCTGCTCAGGCGCGCGTGCGCAGCGGATCCAGCTCTTCAGCTTTGTTCTGTAACCAAAAGCCGATTTTATCACACCGCCGTGCCCACGACCCAGCCGTGTTATGGAGACGACGCGGGCGCTGCGCTGCGGGGTCGCTGGCGCTGCTACCGCCTCCAATGTTGGGGCCGCCTGTTTCTACGGTTTCGTGCTGCATGCTTCCTGAGTGATGACAGCTGCACCAGATCGCTGGGAACCCGCATCCAACTTACAGTGCGTTTAGTTCACAAGGGCCCTTTTCTACCGCTTCACAACAGCGCCTGGCCACGAGATCTGTCCTGGACAGTGCAAACCAGGCTTGCGCCAGAAGCCCCTGCAGACATCGCTTCGCGCACAGCCAGCAAACTTGCACGTGAAGCACTGCTCTAGTTGCCATGGCGTCGATCACTGGAGAGGGCCGATGCGAAACTGCTGCTGTCATGCAGGTGACACCGAGTGTCGCCGCCCATGTTGAGCTGGGAGCCTTCACTCGCTGGTTATCCGGGCACGGGTCTATCAGATATACATCGCGTCAGGAATAGCACCATACAATTTGCGACCGGAACGGCGATCGGATCTCGGCGCCGGAACTGTCCGCGGAAGCACCAAGGCTGATGATGGCGGCTTGGTGTCATGATATCGCATACCAAGCGCCATGTAAGCACCTGCAGCTGCCGTCGCTGCGGCCGCAGCTGACGATGTCGCAGCGGCGCACTTCTGGGCGGCGCTTGCACACGCCCCCTGCCTGCACCGCCGACAGCGGCCTGCCATATCAGCGTTTCTCGGGACAAACCAATGCTGCGTCATCTGGCAGCTGCGGCGACGCCGGCAGCAGCTGCGACGCAGCTGCAAGCCGCAGCGGCCACGGCCCCCTTGCTCGCCTGCGCGCTCTGGTTGCGCAGCACGGCGCCGGCGCCGTGTTTGCTTACCTCACCCTCAGCAATCTGATGTCGTGCGGCGCGCTGGCCGTGTCGTGGGCGCTCTTCGTGCGCGCGACGGGCCAGAGCCCGCTGGCTCAGGGCGCGTGGCCCAAGTTCGCGCTCGCATGCACACCGCTCTACCTATCAGGTGCGGTGCGCCCCTGCGGCGCCTGCAGACGTGCAAACGCATGCGCGCCCCTCCCGCCGCCGCGCCGCCCCCTCTTAGCCCGGCGCCGCACGCCCGCTGTGCTCGCCCAACTCCAAATGTGACCTTCTCCCCCTTGCTTTTCAACCCGCACACCATCCACATTGGACGTGTCGGCCCCTCAACAGTTCAGGCCACCCGCCCGGCCCGCTTGGCCGCCGGCCTCGCTCTGGCGCCCGCTGGGGAGCGCCTCCTCTTCTGGCTGTCCGCGCGGCTGCGCGTCGGCCGGCCCGCCGCGCTCGCCGCCGCGATGGTTGCGGAGGCGGCGCTGCTGCTGGCCGGGCTGGCGTTCGTGGCGCTCGCCGCGGGCGGCGCGCGGTGACGGACGCGCCCGCTTCGAAGCGGCGCACGCCTCTGCGTCGTGGTCGCCGTTGTTCGATTGCGGGGTCGCAGTCTTGACAAGGAAAGGCCGCTGGAAAACGCGGAAGTTTGTGTTTAAGAGCACTGTCGCAGTATTGCTGACTAGGCTTGGTGCCGTGAGGCAGCCACAGTCGCTGTGAGCTCCCGTACTGGCGCTGCAACATGAAGACCAGCCAACACCTGAGCCGCGCACCAATTGAACACCTAAAGTTACAAAGGGTGCAGGACCACCGCCGCGGCCCCGGCTGCAATATGTGGGTAGCGGCACGCCTACCCCCTCCAGCCCACCGCCGCGCCGAGGGGCGGCGCGTCCAGTTCGCTGGCTATAAACGCTACCTGGGCCGCTGCCGCGTGCCAGCCAGCCCCGTGATCTGGGCCCTGGGCCCCTCAGTCCCTCTTGAGCTCTAGCTCTTCGCGCTTGATGCCGTCCTTTGTGATGATAAGGATCTCCACGTTGTCGCCCTGGGCGGTGTTCGTGTGAGATTGTGTGGCATTTTGTGTATGCGTGTGGGTGTACGCGTGCATGCATGCATCTGTGTGTGTGTGTGTGTGTGTGTGTGTGTGTGTGTGTGTGTGTGTGCACGCACTGCGTGCGTTTGCGTGTGCGTAGGTGTGTGTGGGCGGGCGCACGCGTGCATGCTTGTGAGGGGCTGCTGTCACGGCTGTGAGTGGTTGCAGGCCGGAGAGGGGCATGACCACAAGACATCGCAGCCCGCGAGACAAACCCAGCCCCGACACGGACCGCAGCCAATCACCCACGCTTGCACACACAGCGCATGCGCGTGCACGCACGGCGTGCGTGCGTGTGTATGTGTGGGTGTGTGCGCGAGCGCACCGTGTAGATGTCCCTCTCCCCTGCGCTGACGAAGGCGTCCTTCACCAGGTCAACAGCCTGCTCCAGGGGCAGCTCCGTGACAGAGTTCTGGGGGACACAGACACAGGAAGAGGGAGAGGGGGAAGAGAGGGCATGTGTGTGTGAGTGTGTGTGCGTGTGCGTGTGTGTGCGCGCGCGCGCGTGTGTGTGTGTGTGTGTGTGTGTGTGTGTGTGTGTGTGTGTGTGTGTGTGCGTGTGCGTATGTGTGTCTGCGTGTGCGTGTGTGTCTGTGAGTGTGTGTAAGTGCGCGTGCGCACGCGCATGGAAGCGGGAGCTACTAAATAGAATAGTAATTTTGCAACTGCCAGCTCCACAAGCCCCGCCGCGGTTGCCCCAGGCAATGACCCTTGCAACTGCCGCGCTGCTGCGCTGCCACCAGCTGCCTGGCCGCTGGCCAGTCCCCTAGCGGCCCAGGCCCGCCGCCTCAAGCCCCTCAGAACCCCAAACCCCTTCTCCTCTCCAATCCCCCCTCCTCAGCCTGCAGCACTGCAGCCGCCCCTCGCCCCCGCGCCGCCCCCACAAACACGAGCGAGGGCCACCCACCCGCGGCGGCAGCACCAGGGGGCTGGCGGCCTTGAGCTGGTTGTCCAGCACCGGCTGCATCAGGTCCTTGCCGCTGCCCTGGCACGAGTAGCCGGTGCGCTCGTAAGACCCGATGGCGTCGTACGTGTACACCGCGCCCCTGCCTGTCAAGGTGTGAAGACCGCGGGCGCGAGTGATTGTGGGAAGCAGCGACGAGGGCGAGGGTATGGGGAGCTGGGAGCGGGGCGGCAGAGGTGAGGAGGGGGCATGCTTGGTGCGGTGGGGGCGGCGCTGGGGGCGGCGGAGACGCGCGCGGCCGGTGCGGCAGCATGCAGCCGCAGCCGCGCGGGGCAGGCAGGATGGCCGGCGCGAGGGCGCGGCGTTCAACACATTTCAAGGCGGGGAGCAGGGCAGAGGGGCCGCGCACCCTCCTCGTCGAGGCCGGCGCAGATGTTGAATGTGTAGAATGGGAAGAAGCGGCGGTGGTAGAGCGTGTTGGACAGCAGCTGCGCGGTGGCTGGGCAGCTCATGGGCCGCCCGTGGCTGTGCTGGTACGTCACGTTGCGGGACTGCGATTTGGGGGAGTGGGCGCAGTGCATGCATGTGTATTGGATGAGAAGGAGTTTGGTTTTACGGGTTGTTCGAGGCGGAGGGGGGGAGGGACGTGTGGCAGAGGGAGCGTGGGGGGGGCGAGGGAAGCTGGCTGGCGCCGGCTTGCATAAAACACAAGTGCTCCACGATCCTATGGCAGCTTCAAGAAGGGTGATACGATAACACCAACAAGCGGTCGAGCCAACTGCTGCATTCCAGGCTGCCGCGCCTCCCCAAGAATACGCCGGGCCACCCCGCCACGACCGCAGCCGCCCCCGCGACGCGCCCCCGCCGCGGCGCAGAGGCGCTGCGCGAGCGCCCTGCGACCGACCATGAACATCTTGTGCAGCGCCTTCATGTCCGCCTGCATCCCGGCTGACGCGATCACGCATTTGTCCGTGCTGGTGTTGATGGGTGGGGGGAAGGGGGGCGGCACGGGCCGGGTCACTAGTGAGCGGCGGCGCAGCCAGCGGGGCATCACTTGCAGGCCAGAAAGACTCATGCCATAACATCCGATTGGCTGGGGTGCACATCGCTTAAGAGCCGGCTGGCCGTGCTCATCAGTTGAGGGCCGCTCGCCTGCAGTCGCACCCGACCACAGCCCAACAGCTGTGGCCTTTGCGAGCTAGCCCCCTCTGCAGCCGGCGCAGCTACTGGCACCGCCGCCGCAACCACAGCCGCTGCTGTGTGCCTCAAGGGCGCGACCCCGCCTCCCCGTCCTTCCTGGTTATGCCGGCAGCCCAGCACGCGCTCCACAGAGGAGTGCGCGGCTGCATGGCGCAGCAATCATGTGTTGCATGCAGCGGCCTGTGCAGCTGCCGACCGACATGCGGGGCGCTCGCACATGCAAAGCCCAGCACTCACAGGGTGAGGATTTTGGAGGAGCGGCGCGTCATAATGCTATACCCCGTAGACATGCGCATGCTGGCCGCCACGATGCAATAGTCCGCGCCCGCAACCGCCAGCGTCGTGCTGCGCAAAAGAGCGGAGCGGCGGCAGCGGCGGCCGGGCCGGATGAGGGTGCAGGCCAAAGGACAGGGCGAAGGATTGAAACGCAATGTCCAGCTGTCTCGGGCACGGCGTGCTGCTTCTGATTGCGGGCGCCCTTCTGAGTGCGGGCGCCCTGATGCATGCCGCATGCCCGGTGCGTGCTATTGCTTGAGCCAGCCGACGGCCCGGCTGGTGCCCCGCATTTCACCGCACGCACCCGCCATTGTCATCGTATCTGCAATACAGGTGGGCGGTATGGTGCAGGGAGGTTGGGGCGACCGCATTACATGAGCGACGAGCGCGCTGGGCGGCGCACAGCAGCGCATATTTCAGATGACGGGCAGCAAAACTCACGGGCTCCATGAGGCGTGCTGCTTGATGCCGGATGCTGCCGCGTGCTTTGGCACGCCCGCTGTAAGCAGCGTGGCCATGGATGCTCGCGCTTGCTCCTCCGGGGCCGGCAAGCTCCTATCAGGCTCCCCGGACGTGCCTGAGATCTATGATAAATGAGTACAAATAGATCCCGCAGCAGTAGGAGGCACAAGGAGCACACCCAGCTGGTGATCTGATTACTTTGATCTGTGCAACGTTGTGGTATGCTGAGGGATTGATTTGTTGACTTGAGCTGCAGAGACATATGCATGTGCAATCATTCAATTGCTGCATACGGTACCGTGGACAACGCGATCTAGCTGCCACACCTGCATGCGAAGCTACGGGTGAAAGGGACTTCAAGAGGAGTGAAACGTGGGATTTACACAGCGCGTCATGTTGTCAGCCCGCCATCACCAGGCGGCAACAGCGGCGACCCGCCCGTCGTCGGCGGTGCTCCAGGTGGCGGCCGCAGCACATCGGGTTGCTGCGCCCACAGCGAGCAGCCATGGGTTTTATCTGCCATCACACGGCCGTACGTGCAGCCAAGCGGGATCAACCAGCCCAGGCGCCGGCCTGTATTCGCAGCTGCGGCAGCTTCCTGGCCGACCACGCCTGGTGGCCACGCCCCGTGCCCCGACCCGCACGAGCGTCGCCGCCAACGGCGCCAATGGCAGCGCCGCCGCGGCCCCCGACGACGGCAGCCCGAGCAGCAACGGCGGCGCCGGCGGCGGCGGCAGCGGCGGTGGCAACGGCGGCAGGGGGTTCGGCAAAGGCTTTGGCTGGGGCGGCTCGGGCGACGACGCGGGCTCGCCATGGCGCGACCCCAGAAGCTGGCTGCTGCTGCTGGCGCTCACACTCACACCGGCGGCATTCCTCGCCGCTTCGGGCGGCGGAGGGGAAAGCCAGGGCCCGGCCGAGGCGGCGCCC
>NW_014012970.1:22217-22788 GCF_000611645.1 Monoraphidium neglectum
CCGCCGGCGCGGGCGATGCGGGCGCGGCGGGCGGTGCGGTGACGAGGTGAGCTGCGCCTACAGACTCGCATCTTGCTTTGACCCCCCCCCTGCGCAGCCACTCCTCTAGACCATCCGGCCCCTGCCGTCTTGGCCAGCCGCTAGCTCCTCCGGGACTCTGGCCCGCCACACAGCAGCTGACTGCTGACGCAGGGGCCACCCTTCCGCTCTCAGCACCCTTCTCGACACCGCAACTCACCTCGCCCATACGCCATCCGTCCCCCGCGGCGGTGCGGCCCGCGGCGGCGCCAAAGGGATGACATCATGGTGCTGAAGCGGCTGCTGCGGGAGCTTTTTCAGGAGCAGCTCGGCATCAAGGGTCGCCTGTCGGCTGTCGAAGAGCAGGCAGCGCGCGAGGCCGAGCCCGCGGATTCGTATGAAGCCTCCGTCGCAGCCGGCGGCTGGGACGCCGCGTTCTCCCAGCGCGCCGGCGGCGCGTGCGGCGGCCCTCCCGCGCGCGTGGGGCTGCGGGCGGCCGGCGCGGCGCGCGCGGGCGCGGCGCTGCTGCTGTTGCACGGCGTGGGCGCGGCGG
>NW_014012969.1:0-1505 GCF_000611645.1 Monoraphidium neglectum
CGCCGGCACCGCGCGCCGCCGCACCTGAACCCGCCACCGCAGCAGCACCGGCCCGCGTCCGGCCGCTCGCCGCAGCCGTCCGGCGGCGGCGGCGGCGCGGCGGCGGCGAGGGGGCCGCCGCAGCGGCAGGCGGCGGTGCCGGGCGGGGGGCAGCAGGGGACGGGGCTGCTTGATGCTCCGTTTGGGGTCGACGTCTGATGACGTCACACATGTAGCACCCGCTGGGTGTGGTGCAGCCACCTGCCATATTTCCGCATCTCATCTCCTTGGGCGTGCCTTGATGTTTGAAGCGGCACCATTGACCGTATTCCTGGCCCTGTGCTCAGCACCATGCAACCCCATCCCATTGCTTTCCCCTGTTATGGTTCTGAACAAATGAAGCCGCTGACGTTCACACTAGCTATTGATCGGAGTAAGGCATTGAGTCGGTTACACACAAAAAGCAAGCCAAACAGAGACTGATGGGTCGAAGTTTATGGTGAGAGGGGCACGGGCGCGCGAGCGCGCCCGCCAGCGCCGCCGCCCCGCACGCGCGCCAGGGCAGCAGCGTGCGGCGCGGCCGCGCCTTGGCGCCCCTGGCAGGGCGCACGGCGAGCGGCGAGCGGCATCCCGGCCCCTGGCCGGCTGCTGCGGTGCTGACTACAGGCCAGCCCGCGGGCTGGCGTGAAACGACACCCGAAAGTGGCGCCTTTCTATAGCAGAGGGACCAGCCGCACTACTCCCACACACAAAACAGGAGAATCCGCCGCGGTTAGGCGGAGAATCGCCCGGCCGACCCGAGAGCTGGGCGCCGCGCCACGCACAGGGGCGCGCGGCGCGGCGCACCCACGGACGCCATTAATTACGCCAGCGGCTGCGGCTGGCCGGCGCCTCCCCCGCCGCTGCCTCGTCACCTATTTGGCGGAGGCCGCGGGGTCGCTGCCTCGCCCGGCGGAAGAGGCCCCGCGCAGGCGCCACCGCCGCTGCCGCCAAGCCCCAGGCGCCCGCCGTATTCCGCTCCCTGCAGCGCCCTCCGTAGGCCGAGCGGCGCAGCCCCACCGCGAAGCCCCGGCCTCCTCCGCATCAAAACCGAGCGCCCGGAAAAAAAAGAGACCCGCAGCTCCGACGAGCCCGCGGCCGCCGCCGTCCCGGCCGCCGGCGGGCGCCGCCCGCCTCGCGGGCGCCCAGGCGCGTGTCACGCCATCTTCGCCGCCGCCGCCCGCCTTCACAGCGCCCAAGGGGCCGCCTCAAAGCGCGCGCGTGTCACGCCTTCTTGGCCGCCGCCGCCCGCCGCCTCTTCTGCACCTCGTAGTGGGTGCCCTTGACCCAGTCGTCCTCGTCGATGGTAACAGGGCCCTCCGCTTTCTTGGCCTTCTTGGCCTTGCCCTTGTTGAGGCCCAGCTTCTCAGACAGCTTGGTGAACGCAAAGTAGCCTTTGGGGGGGGGAGGGGATAATGCGGGGTGACGCAGGGTGACATCGTGTCATGCAAGGCAATACAGCGTGTGGCGGGTTGGATTGGGGCGGG
>NW_014012969.1:1991-10292 GCF_000611645.1 Monoraphidium neglectum
GGGCGGGCTGCTTGCTTCAGGGGGGGGGGGGGGCGTTCGTGGACGTCGGAAGAGTCAACAGCGCGCGCAGTTGTGTGGTGTGCGTGCTCTGCATGAGGCCGCTGAAGGAGCAGTGGTGTGACTTCCAGGCTGCCATCAGCCAGCGCTTGGAGAGGCAGAGGCAGGGGAACGAGGCCAGATTGATAGCCGGTAGAGCAAGCGGCGAAGCTGCCTGGAGACCTGGCCTCCCGGATCTGCTCACCAGCGGCGCCCAGGCCGGCGAGCAGCGTCCCCACCAGCCAGATCAAGTCCGTGTCCACGAGCTGTGTGTGTGTGTGTGTGTGTGTGTGTGTGTGTGTGTGTATGAGCGCGCAAGCGCTGAGACACACTCGTCATTCCACACCTTGGGTGCCCACAGCGTGGTGGGCCGGGCTCTGCTCCGCAGCCACCGCTGGCAGCAACCCCGCAGCCGCCGCACGCAACCGGGCCTGACGCACCCGATCACACCACCTACGCTCTCGTCCACATCGCGCAGCCGCTGCATGCGATGCTGCCGACCGGTGTGCACCAAGAAAAAGACAACAGCCGCGGGCACCCCCCACCTTGGGTGCCTCTGTGATGTCGACGGTCTGGTTGAAGAAGGTGGTGCTAAAGTAGGACCCCTCCACCTGCCAGCAGGCCGGGAGATGCGCATTGTTTGAAATCGGTCAGCCGCCTGCTTCAACGGCCAATACGGAAAGCTGGGGCGCCGCCTCGGGGCAAGATACCTCGGGAACAATGCCCGCGCTGGCCTTGTGCGGTGGGATGCCTTACGTCGAAACCCACACAGCGGGAATTGTGCAAGCTCTGGACCAAGTCAGCGGCCAGCCCGCACCTGCACAGGCGGCACATCCACACGTACCACACTTACCACACACACACACTCACACACACACACACACACACACATATATTGTTCCACCAGCACAAACACAGTGAAATAATTCCCATCCGCACCTACCCACGGAAAATCACACACCCTTGTCCACACAGGCACTCCGCCCAAAAACCCCTCGCCCCCACCCCCCCCCCCCCACCTCGTAGAACAGGTGCAGCGCCACGATGAACTCCCGCGCGGGCGTGCTGCCCAGGATGGGGTCGGCCCTGAACTTGTACTCGATGGAAGCCTCCGCCCCGGGGGCCAGGGGCGCAAAGTAGCGCTGCGGCGGCGCGGGGCGACGGGCGGCGACGTGAGGGCGGCCGAGACCGAGGGCGGTGCCCGCCGCCGGCGCCGCGTCGCGCCCGTGACCGCCCCTGAGACGGCCTGCTGGCATTCCTGCCAGCGCTGCTGGGCTGCAGCCGCCCGCGAAGCCCTCACGCCAGCTCGGCCAAAACCGCGCTCCTCGAGCCCAGGACAGCTCTGCCTGTTCAGCCGCCGCCGCCCCCCATCCCCTTCCTCTAACAGCTTCGCGGCGGCTGCGTGGCCCCGCGCTATCCCTGCCCGCCAAACCCGTGCCGCACCCGTGGCCCCTGCTGCCTCCCCCGTGTCGCGCTGGCGTGTTGCCCCGCTGCACGTGTTGTGTCGCGCGCCGCGGCCATCCCCACGCTTCCTTCAGCTGCACGCCCGTGCGGAGGACCCGGTCGCGGCCGCGGCCGCCCCGCCCGCTGCTCACCCCGATGGTAAAGTTCTGGATGAACATCTCATACTTCTCGGGCGAGTTGATCGAGCCGACGATCGCCGAGAGGTTCATGGGCTTGGCGCCGGTGTTGTGGCCGCTGACAACAACGCTGATCTGAGGGGTGGGCGATCAGTCAGGGCGGCGATCTTGGAGAAGGGGGCACAGCGCGCATGCGTGTGGCAAGCGCATGGGGAAAGCGTGCACGCTGAAGCACAAGGCGCAGAGGGCGGGAACTAGCAATGGCGGTGCGGGTGCGCCGCGCACTGCAAATGTGCGATCGTGTGTGCAGTGCAACGCGAGAGGCTCACGATGTCACCAGCGGGGAACTGCTTGTCGGGATGCTCAGGAAAGTAGTGTGCTACGCTGAGCTCCCCAGCCGGGGGCAGGTTGCCGAGCAGGTCGCCGGGACGCTGGGCCGTAGAGCCTGCGAGGCGGTGTTTCAGGCGTTTATTATTAGGCACTGATCTCCATCCAGGCTAGCGAAAGCAGCACAGCTGCGCCATTGTCGGCCCCGACTGCTGCCTCGCGCACCGGGCACCACCAGCGCCAGCACTGCGGCCAGCAGACATATCTGCATCGTCCTCATGATGATCCGGCTCCCGTGATCCACTGCGGGCTGCCCGCGGGACCCTGCTGCTGCGGGAGATCAGGCTGAGCTCGAGCTGATCTTAACGACCTCTCAGCGCACGCGGCAGACGAAATCAGAATCAGAAAGAGTGATTCACTATCTCGTTGCGATACCCGTGTAGTCAGGGGCCAGTGCAGCAAGTGGCGCGGCGGGCAGCTGGCACGCAGGTGCAGCCTCACTCGCCCGGTGGCGGAGCGTGACAGCGTGTGGCTGGTGCCCAGAGCAGGGAGTGCCCTTCAGCCAGGGCAGCGACCGAGGAGCGAGAGTGGTCCTTGCATGCATCCTTTCATCAACCTTTGCTCATCCCACTGCGTAGCTGTATGGGGCATGGACAGAGGTGGCGCGCCACCTCAGCAGAGTGAGCCACCATTGACCAGGACCTGCAACTATCAGCCCCGATGCGACTGGGCGAGAGGTCTGACACTGCTTGCCCCCAAGCGCCTCCCGGGCTCCTTCCAGCCATTGCGGCGACTGAAGTCATTCACGGTGATCAGATTCAACTCGATTTTGCATTTTCGGAGGCGCGCCAGCAGGCGAGGGCGTCTCTGCAGAGGATGAGGACGCTGCCGGCGCGGTGGCGACAGGGGCGAATCCGCGAGGCATGCAGGCGCTCTGCGGTGTGATCAGCAGCTGGGCCGGTGGTCCATGGTGCGGTGCCAAGACCTGAACAGTCTCACGCAATGGATGGCCGCAAAGGCAGCGTGATGCTGAGCTGACGCTGTCATGCGGAAGTGTTTGTGCCAGTGAGAGTGGTTTATGACCCAGACTCAGACTGGCGCGGGTGGCAGATTTGCATCAGCCATCCTGCGGGCAGATTTGAGAGGGGCGACCCGTGCAGTCACCCGCCGCTCCTCTCTAGTGTGCGATTGCCGTAGGGTCCATGCACAGCAACTGCAAGCTATGATTACTGCTGTCACTGCGGTGTATTTAATGCCCTCCAGCATTGTTTGAAACCCGCCGATCCACGATCGGCTCAACACTTCGGCCCGCGCCATCATGGGGCGGTGCCTGTACGAGATCCTTGGCGTGGAGCGCGACGCGGACGATGATGTCTTGAAGAAGGCATACCGCAAGCAGGCGCTCATCTGGCACCCAGGTGCGCGGCGGCCGATTCAGACGTGTGAAAGCAGCAGCCGTGCGTGCACGCGCTGTCGCTGCACCACCCAAGCGGCCGGCGCAAGGCGGCCGCAGAGTGCTTCTGCATGGGCCCAACGATGCCTGCGTCGTGACAGCCCGTATAAGAAACCCGCCGCGGCTTTGGCGTGCTGCGTGTGCAGCTCGAGCTGCCTCGTCCCGCTGACGAGTTGCGCTGTGGATGAGTCGATGCTCCAGCGTCAGCCTGCCGCTGCTGCTTGCTCCGCTACAGCAGCCGCCGCCTCTGCAGCAGAACATGTGCGCCGCGGCCCCCGATCAGGCCCAGCTGCCGCCGCTCGCCGCGGCGCGGCGTCGCGCATGCGCCACCTCGCCACGCATCGCTCGGCGCCGCTCACCCGCTGCGCCCGCCCGGCGCCCCCCTCGGCTGCACGCAGACAAGAACGCGCATCGGGCCGAGGAGGCGCACGAGCGGTTCCAGGAGATTTCTAACGCTTATGAAGTGCTGTCAGACAAACACGAGCGCGCCTGGTGAGCGGGGAGAGGGCGGCCGCACGGCCGCCGCCGCCGTCGTCGCCGCGGAACACGAGAGTGGGCCAAGGCAGTGGTTCTGCTCCTCGCCTCGGGGGGCCCATGTTGCAGCAGGCTGTGGTCCTGCTATTTGGTGACGCGCGGTGGTGGCGGTGCAGCAGCGGTACAGTGGCGTCGGCGGCGTCGGCGGTCGAGCAGCGCGCGTCACAGGCTGATCGCCCGCGCCCTCGCCTGCCACGGCCGCTCCCGCGGCGCGAGCGGCGGCGGCGCCGGGCGAGGGGCCTGGGTGATTCAGGGCAGCCGGGCGAACCCGTCGGGGCTTATGCTTGTGCGATAGCAGCAGTTGGCCACCAGCCGGGCCAGCCGGCGCTCCACCGTCATACTGGCCTCAATTGGTTGGGGTTCCATTAGTATGGGACGACATTGTGGGCAGCAGCACACAAGGAATGTGTCCAACTCCTGAATGCCACTAAGGTCACCTCTCCAATACTGCTTACGCACACTACTGAGCCCGCTGCGCCCCCAGCACCCACAAACGCCCACAACCACCACGAGCCGCCCCTAACCGCCCACCCTTCTGCGACGCAGGTACGACTCCCACCGCGACCAGATCCTCCGCAGCGGCGTGCGCCACCAGGCCGGCGGGGACGGCGGTTTTGAGGGTGGGGAGCGGCCCGAGGAGGAGGAGGAGCTGTTCAGCCACTTCAGCAGCGCCTGCTACAGCGGCTTTGGGGACGATGCCAAGGTGGGTTGGTGGCTCTAAGGACGCGCTTTTGTGTCAAGGTTTTCAAGGGTTAAGGGCTTTACAATTCCATATGCTTTTTGTCGGGCCGTTGAAGGGGTTACTTTGGCGGTAGGTCGTCAGGAGTGGCACCATTTTGGTCAAAACTCAGGTCCAGCAGCTCCCCGGCTGATCCAGATTGACTCATCGCACCCATTTGTGGGATCCATCGTCATGGTCACGACGGCAGAACAGGCAACTAGGATGGCCTCCCAACCAAATTGCACTCATTTTTTTGCAGGGCTTCTACGCAGTCTACTCCGCCATATTCTCAAAGCTGGCAGAAAAGGAGGCGGCCGCCTTCAAGGCGGACGACTCCCGCGCCGGCCGCAGCCCGCCGGCCTTCCCTGCGTTCGGCACCGCCTCCTCAGGTGCGCCGCCCATGAATGAGGGCTTCCCCCGCCCATGCGTGCTCAACCCTCGGCGCCAGCCCCTGGCTCCTCCCTCATTGCATTGCATCCCCGGCTTGCCTGAGGAGCGACATCCACGGTCGCGATCCCGCCCCTGCACGCATCGCGTAAATCGCTCAATTCGACTGGCACATAGCGCCTGAAGAACAGCTTCAATGCATCGTTTCCCCCCACGCCCGCAGGCGGCCCGGAGGTATATGCGTTCTATGCTTTCTGGTCAAACTTCACTTCATACAAGGTGGGCCCGCTGGGGTGCCGCGGGGGACTTTTCAGCCATAACAGATGTCCAGCAATCTGCATGTGTTTGCAGGCCGGGATCCTGCTCTGCACTACCTTGTCGAATTTGTGTCGTCTGCTGGCCGCCAAAAGCCCCAACGCCCCCTGCTGACTTTTTGTGGGTGTTCATGTCACCGCCAACCCCAGGACTTTGCGTGGGCGGACCAGTACAACCCAGCCACCGCCGACAACCGCCAGGTGGGCGCTGCCTGAGAATTTGCAAGGAAGAAAATCGCGATGTGCCTCAGGGGTGTGCGCATGGCTTCATCATGGGCGGGCTGCTGCCGCGTTGTTCAACACGGCTGCGCCCGGCTGCGGCTGCGGCGACAGCAGACAGTGATATGGGTGGCGTTTTAGGTCTCAGACTCCGCCGCAGGGTCGCACTTCGAGACACATTTGTACTCACAGAGAGTGCAGGCGCTGCAACCGCCGCCTCGTGCTGCGATCAGCAACCCCCATGTCACGCTCGTCAAGCCAGCTTGCTATAATCATTGGCGGAGTCAGACCCCCACAGCTTTTTCAGTCTCAGGCCGGCTGGCATCATATAACCAGTCGGTACCTCTTCAATCCCCACCTATGCAATGTTGACATAAGACTTGTCTCTCATCTCCACAAACCCGATGTCTCTTCAATCCCCACACGTCCAGCCTTCCTCCAATCTACACATATCACTTATTCCATCCAATCTCCACACAACATTCTGTTAATCTAATTTCCACACATCAGATCCGCCGCAAGATGGAGGAGGAGAACAAGAAGACGCGCCGCGCGGCGAAGCGCGAGTACGTCGACACAGTGCGCGAGCTGGCGGCGTTCGTGCGGAAGAGGGACAGGCGCCTCGCCAAGTTCCAGGTGGGAGGCTGATAGTCGAGCTTCTTTGCGGCTTTTGGCTCGGCGTTTTGGTGGGATTGACATGTCTGATAGGCTTTTCACATGGCTTCTTGGCGGCGCAATTTCTGGGGCCCAGCCGCTGCTTGGCGGACGCTCCCCATACTTGCCACATGATCACACGCACAGCCTGTTGCACGGCCTGCAGCATGGCATTGCGCCGAGCATGCGGCCGCACACCTTGCACACACGGCTGCCCTGCAGTGTGGTCTTCCCACGCTGTCTACGCCTTCGTCCTGCCCCCTTTATACCAAACACTGCCGAAAACGGCAAAACCGCTGGAAACGGCCGCAACAGCCGACTGTCGCTGAAAACTGCCACAACCTGACGATAACCACCATTGAATCGCTCCAGGCCGAGGAGGCGGCGAAGCGCGCCGAGCGCGAGGCTGCGGCGGCGGCGAAGCGCGAGGAAGAGAAAGCGGCGCGGCTGGCTGCGGCGGCGGCGTACAAGGAGCCCGAGTGGGTGCGGCAGAGCGAGGCGGCGGCAGAGGTGAGAGCCCGCGCGGGACTGGCTGCGGGTTGTTCCTCGATTTGAGGAGGCTGGTTCATTCGTTTGCAGTTTTTCGGGTGATGGATTGACCGTGTGTGCATTGAAGTGTTTATGGGGTGGCCCCCAGGCGGAGGCAGCGGCCTACTGCCTGCGCTGGCCCGGGTGCTAAGCAGGACGGCTCGTGAGTCTGGACTCTTGCCCGTGGCGGCGGCGCCCCGGTCTGCTGGAGCCCAGGGCTCGAGCAGGCCTGAGGTATGGGTCAGCCGGTGGCTCGATGATGCGTGCGCTTCAGCCCGGAGGTCTGTTGAGCGGCTCTGAGGGTGAAGCTTTTCCTGCCTCGATCTCACCACTTGCAGGGCCTCTCGACCAGCCGCGCCTGACCACCGCACTCACAGATACAGCCCCAACCCCTCACAACGCTGACTTGGCACTACAGGCCACGGCAGCCAAATACGTCCCGCTCAGAGGCTGTGCCGCGCTCAGCCAATGAGCCCGACTAAAAAATACCAACCAGTTGGCCCCAGCCCACTGTCATTGCCCCGCAGCTGTTGCATTTCACCCTGCCGAAACCTCCTATTCACCAAACCCAGGACGAGAGCGAGTCGGAGGAGGAGGACCTGCCCGAATTCTACTGTGTGGCCTGCGAGAAGGTCTTCAGATCCGCCGGGCAGCTGGCCAGCCACGAGCGGTCGAAGAAGCATCTGGAGGCGCTGGCGTCGCTGCGGGAGCTGCTGGAAGACGAGGAGGCAGATCTGCTGTTGAACGGCGGCGGCAGCGGCGCTGGTGGTGCTGATGGTGCTGGTGGTGAAGGGGTTGGGGCGAAGGAGGAGGGCGAGGAGGAGGCAGGAGGCGGCGGCGGCGGTGGCGGCAGGGGCAAGAAGCAGAAGAAAAAGCGGCGGCAGCAGCAGCAGCAGCAGAGGCGGCACGAGGAGGCGGAGGGGGAGGGGGAGGAGGCAGGCGCCAGCGGCAGCGGTGGCGAGGGGAAGCAGCGAGGGGGCGGCAAGGAGGATGGGGCGGAAGTGCAGGAGGAGGAGGAGCAGGGTGGCGAGGGGGAGGATGAGGCGGCGGCGGCGGCTAGCTGGGCGGCGCAGTGGCAGAAGCAGCGGCAGAAGAAGGGGCGGCGCAAGCAGCAGCAGCAGCAGCAGCAGCAGCAGCAGCAGCAGCAGCAGCAGCAGCAGCAGCAGCAGCAGCAGCAGCAGCAGCCGGCCGACGAGGCGGTGGAGGATGGCAGCAGCGGTGAAGGCGGAGAGAGCGACCAGGACGATGGCTCGGCGGCAGCAGCGGCCACGGCAGCATCTGGCTCTGGGATGGAGGAGGAGGAGGAAAAGGAAGAGGAGGCGGAGGCGGAGGAGGGGTCGTCCGAGGGAGCGGGTGGGGACGAGGCTGATGAAGAGGAGGAAGGTGAGGAGGAAGAGGAGGAGGAGGACGATTTTTTGGCACGACTGGTCGCCGCGAAAGCGGCCGCGGGTGGCAGCAAGGGCGCGGCCGCCAAGCGGCGCGGCGGCGGCGCAGCCGCGGCGGCGCCGCCCGCGGCGGCGCCCGCAGCGGCGCCTGCTGCGGCGGGGG
>NW_014012969.1:10791-23065 GCF_000611645.1 Monoraphidium neglectum
GATGAAGGCATCACCAGCAGCAGCGGGCGCTTGGCCGAGGATTTGGAGGGGTTGGAAGTGGGCGGCAGCGGCGGCGGCGGAGGTAAACGCAAAGGCAAGGGCGCGAAAGCCGCCAAGGCTGCGGCGGCCAACGGCGCCAAGCCGCCGCCCGCCGCGCGCGCCGGTGGCAGCAGCGCAGGAGCAGCGGCGGCGGCGGCGGTGGACGGCGCCGACAGCGGCAGCGGCGGGGAAGGGGAGGGGGAGGGCTGGGATGGCGACCACGGTGACCCTCGCGTGCGCCGCGCGGCCGCCAAGGGCGACAAGCGGCGCTCGCGGGCGGCCAAGAAGGCGCAGGCCGAGGCGGAGGCGGCCGGCCTCGCGTGCCAGGTGTGCGGGGCCGCGTTTGGCAGCCGGTCAAAGCTGTTCAAGCACATCCAAGAGGAGGGGCATGCGGCACTGAAAAAGTAGCTGCATTCCAAGCGTAGTAGCTTTCCAAAGCAACGCGCTGCCCGTTTTCTGATTGTTTGCCCCAAGCGTTGACAAGTGCGTTTGACTCGCTGCGCACCCCCGACACATGCTGGCCAGGGCAGCGAGCGCCGCGCCGCGCAGGGGCCTGGCGCCAGTGCGCCTCTGGTCCCGTGCAATGCTGCATGCCGCGCTGTCACAAGTCATTCAGTAGCCCCAGGACTCTGGGTGTAATCGTCGGAGAAAAAACAAACCTGAACGCTTCCAAAAAAACGGTGCTGTTGGCTTTCATGGACTGGTTGCCAACCCAGCATGCGTGTTCGGAGCAGGGGCTATGTGCTAAGGAGTTCATCAAAAGGGGCAGGAGCGCTGCCGTGCGCAGGAGCTGGGGGCAGGCGCCGCTGTCGGCGGATGGTCCTGGCGGACCCGGGCCAGCAGGGGCTGGACGGTCTTTGGATTGGGGCCGGGGTTTGCCTGATTTGATGGCTGGCTGCATGATGCGTCACTGCTCGCAAGCCGGGGCAATTAGCGTTGCCCAAATTTGCACCCTGGTGCTCATAAACCCTTACACACTCAGGTTTCCAAAAGCGCACACTCAAGAAGTTGCCGACTTGACGTGAGGAGCATGTGTGAAAGCTGCAATGTTGAGGACCAATTGCCAATGATTCCCACCATGGAAGGCTGTTGTCTGCTGCAACACTCCATAAATACAGCAAGACAAAGCCATCGGGGCTCAGACGCACACCCTTTGCGACGTTATGGTGTCAGCACCAGCTGCAGATACAGCAAGCAAGCCACCAGACAAGACATGAAGCAATCAAATGCAAAGATTTTGGATGGATAAGCACAAAAACGACACGCATCAATGTGAAAGCTTCATGTGCTGGGAGGTGCGGACTACCCCTGTGGAAAAAGCTGGCCAACCTTCAACATGGATGCGACGAATGCAGCTAGCCACCCTATCAGCACCCCATATCCACTCAGCTGCAGCCCCTGGCTTGTTCGCCCTGAATGCGCGTGCGATTGGGTTGCAGAAGTCACAGCAACGCTTCATGGCTTAGCCCCTCATGGGGAACCAGGGATCCTCTCGCTGCTGGCAATGCATGATGCAATCTAAGCATCATGACGAGTGACGGGTTTGTGCCACATGCTTGCCACCGCAGGCTGCGGTTGTCAGGGTTTCTCAAACAGGGTGAAGGTCTTTGCAGACTCCACGATGCTCTCAATGGACCCCACTGTGGCCACCAGAGCTACGCCGCCCATGAGGCAGAACACGGCCCACATCAGCGCGCGGCGGGCTGGGGTGGTGGGCTTGACGCGCATGTACATGAGGATGGGGTAGGCCACTGCGCAAAGAGCGGAGGGGGGGCGAGGTGGGTGAGCACATGGCCAAGGAAGTGAAGGTGTGGTTGAGGGTCAAGGGGTTTCCGTGCGAATAGCGAGGCCGTGCGACGGGCGCTGGGCGGGGTTGAGCGCCTTTGCCCTTGCTTCCTGGTGTGCGCGGCAATTGTGCAAGCAGCTGTGTTGCCCTTTGTTCGTCATGACACAGGCTGGCCAAGATTGTGCAGCCCATCAATGTGCATACGCAGAACGCGCGGCCCCACGCACGCACCCGCTGTAGGAAAGAAGGTCACCGCTCCCACCAGCCCTGTTCGGGCAAGTTTTCAAAGGGTGGGTGATGGCCAGGGCGAAGATCAAGGCCCTGGGCTGAGATTCAAAGCCATGAAGCCTGCACATGACGGCATCTTGGACTTGCAGTGAGGGCCCTGGCCTGCCAGAATTCAATGCCATTAGTCTCGCCTCGATCCTGCCACTGTTGCGCGCCCAGCCACCATTCCCAATGCGCTCACACACCTGTGAACGCCCCAAAGAATGGCAGCAAGCAAGCCACAAACGTTGTCAGCACCACATACAAGGACCTGTGTGTGTGTGTGTGTGTGTGTGTGTGTGTGTGTGTGTGTGTGTGTGTGTGTGTGTGTGTGTGTGCGTGCGTGCGTGCGTGCGTGAGTGCGAGCGCGCGCAAACACAAATGCGGCGGTATCAGGTGCATATAAGGGTGTACGCGGTGACCACTAGTCTGTGAAGGCCGGCCAACATGAGGCCAGAAATGTAACATTACTTGCCAATCTCGACGGCACACCAAGTCCACTATCCGGGTAGCTGTGCAGCTGCAGCTTGCTAGCTGTGAGCGTTCAACGGTAGCACATATGTGTGTGCAGGGGCTGTGAGGGCCGACCTGTATCCCAGGCGGAGCAGGAACTCTGTTTGTCTGCTGCTGGTGAACTGCCATGATGGGAAGCAGGCCAGAAGGACGTCCTCGATGGACTGGAACACGGGCTGGGCGTAAACCTGGTAGGCTGACACCATGTGGATCAAAACCTGCGTTGCCATCCAACAGATTATTTTGTCGGTAGGGTTGCGTTGGATACTCAAGACAAAACGAGTTTGGTGTTTCCAAGACGGTTTTGAGCATGCTCAAAACCCTGCGAAGGGGTGAGGCTATCCCGGGGAGCCCTGAAACCTGCCCTTCGCCACCAGGAGTAGGGGCAGGGGGGGCGAGGATGGGGGAAGGACGCAGGCTGGCCTCCTGCTAGAAGGCCATGGCAGGTCATTGCAAGCAGCAGGCGCAACCTCCCCTGGACCCGCACCGCCAGCCCACCCGCCAGCTTAGCAGCAGCGGCATGCAGCAGCGCTACAGTCCAAAACTCAGTCCAGGATGTGATCTTCGCAACGCACCATGATGTTGGCGACCATGTTGACCCAGTCAGGAGAGTTCCGGAAGCCCTGGAGCGGGGGGGGGGGAAACACCAATGGGCGGCGCCCAGGTGCACACCATCGCACTCAAGCAAAGCTAGATGTGAGTTGAAGTCAGAGAGCCGGCAGCAAGATGAGACCAGGCATGCAGGAACTGCGAGACCAGGGCATGCAACATGCCGGGCATGCGGGCCCTGCATGCGGCTGGGAGCTGCCACATTGCACAAGCATGTTTGGCCGCAACTGTGCGGGGTTGCGGTTGGGTCCGGGCGTACGAAAGAACAGCAGCACGGCGCAGCGGTACATCCAGCTTTGAAAGTCAAAGCACGCGCACTGTTTTGATGCGTTGTGTATGTGTGGCGGCGCGCAGCAGGCGCTCGCACACCATCAGACAGGCCTTGAGTGGCAGATGCGCGGGCGCACGTCAACAACGGTAAATCATACAATATCCTGTGTCTGTACAGATATTAGAAGTGTGGGCGCACCAGCAGGACGTTGTCGGGGACGGCGTTGCCCAGGGCGAGGTACCCCAGGACGCTGATGAGCAGGTAGAAGAAAAACGTGGTGCCCAGCCTGGACGCGGTGTGCAAATGTCGAGGGTGCGGTGTGGCGTTCAAGCATCAGTAGTGCCATGCTCAACTTGGAAAGCCCATGGTGGATTGCCTGCCTGCCAGCCAGCCGCGCCCCCGCCGCGCTGCCTGCCTGCAGCCCATAGACAACCATCGCATCCAGAGGGGCGCTCAACCCCTACGGGTCACCACCCCACACAGCAGCAGCAAGTTGCGTGGGGCCCCGGCTCCCGCGTTTATGGCAGGAATGGAGGCCAGTGACAGCACACCGGCCAGGAGGGGAGCGATTGCAGACATGATGAACAATCATTCACTCAGATCCAGATCAACCAAGACGGGAGTGAGAGCGCACCCGAGCTGCACAGACTTCTTCATAGAGACCTCGGCCTTTGGCGGCTCCCTGAGGGTGTCCTCAACCTCCAGCAGCACGATGGCGGCCGAGTAGGCAAATCCGATGTTGCCTGGTTTGTTGATATCCATGATATGGGGTGGGATGGCACAAAGCCCACAATAGAAAGTGATGGATGGGCAGGAAAGCAGATTGGGTGAAGCACTGGCTTCACCAACGCCAACCTGCTTCCACGAGAGCACGCGTGGCAGAAGAGGCCTGGCAGGGCCCAGGAGACGCACACGGCGGCACAATTATTTTGTGACGGCAACGTGCTGCGGAGATGCCTTCCGCAAGCACACGCCTGCAAAACCGGTTGGTGGGAGCCACAACAACAATACAGCTGCCAAGTGGTAAGCAGCCGGCCAAGCATCCATGAGGTCGTTGAAACACAAGGTTGACGCATCCAGTCATTGGGTTCCCAATCCTGTCGCACACTAGAATCGCACCCAGGGAATTGAACACGCCGAACGTCTTCACGTCCGGCGCGTCCAGGCGGCCCGCCACGGTGCCCAGGCCGTTTGATGCCTGCAAACGACAGCGCAGATTGCAGCACGCGTGCGTGTGTATGCAGGGCTTTGTGAGATGGTGCAATCGCCAACTTGCACGCAGTCCGGCCGGCAGGACGTTAATTGCAATCCCTGCAGTAAAGCGTCGGTCATAGCAAAGTGTGCCTTCCAGCCCGTAAAGCACTTGCATGCGGAGCAGTTCCTTGGCCTAATGCACGTCCAACAGCATCAACAGCTGGAGGACAAATTTAGGGTCACCTGAGACCTATCAACAACGCGAGCGTGGCGGGTTTGACCAGCCCTTGCTCAAATTTTGACCGCTGGTAGACCATCGCACCTGTGACGCGGCGAGCCCGACAGCGATTGAGCTGTACCCTATCGACATCAACGCCCCGAGAGCGCTGGCCCACCACGCGCTGAAGTATGCCAGATTGTGATGCGAGCGAGTCCACGCGCACAGAGTGCAAGGAGGTTGTGTTGGTTGGGCAAGTAGGACAGTGCAGGAGTGGCAGGTTAGCGTCAGGCACATTCAGCCCCAGCCATTGCAGAACTTTGATGGTTGATTATCAGCATCAGGTGCGTTTAAAATTGAATCAAGGCACAGCGGACATACAGCAGGGTCCACAAAGAGCTCAGAAGCGATAAGATCGGGGGTTTAGAAGCTGGTGGGCCGGCGCAGCCGCTCCACGCACCTCTCAAGGCTGGGCAGCATGCTCATGAGCAGCTGCACGGCGCCAAAAATCAGTGTGTGCTGCCACTGGCCATCGAAGCAGGTGGTGCGCCCCGTCGTGTGGCAGGCCAGCCGCGCGATGTAGCGCAGGCTGTCCGCGGCTGCGATTGTGTAGCCGATTGTTGTCAGCATCTGCAAGTTTGGGGTGGAGGAGGAGAAGAGTGCAGTGATGGTGTTGGCTGCTTGACTGCCTGAAAACTTCCCAAAGTTGCACACATGGCACGCGAAGGCACACGCTTCTACACCTAGCCTTGCAGTCCTGGGGAAAGGCGCGTGCTCAACGCAGCTGTGCACATCGGACAGCTCATATTCAGGTGTACAGCTCGAATAAGGCACAGGCAGCCAGTCTCAACCAAACCCCATCCAACACACTGGAACCTCCCCAGCTGGCCAGGCTTTGCAAAGCGGCAATTGACCGCACACCATGTTCAAGTTTTGGCAGACTGACAGGATCGCCGAGTGAGTCGGGCCCTGCGCAGGTGGACGGAAGTGCGCACAATACAAGCGTGCTGACTCTGCGCGTCCAGCAGGCCGAGGCTCAAACATCGCAGCAAAACCAGAGGCCTGGCCGCTTGCTGTCGCTGTGGCGCTACGCGGGGAGCTGGTGCGCGGGGCACGCAGGGGCTGCTCTACAAACGCACACAAACGTGTCTACAAAAGCAAGGCGCCCCTGGCCGCGCGTCCCCCTGGGCATGGGTGTGGCCACTCGGAGCTGCCTCTCCTGCTGAAAATGCGCCCGCAGCTTGCTGCATACAAGGCCGCTTGCGCTCTTTGCCGTGGGCCTGCTGACGTCGCCACATCTCGGCATGCACGCAGCAACCGCCGCCATGACCTCCTCTTGTCAATGCATGCAATGCAAGATCAAGCCCACCATGATGTGGAGCACCGCCCACTTGTAGCGCGTGTGCCTGCATTCGCACGAACAAAAGGGGTGGGCGGGCAGAAGTAACGGGTTCAAAAGCAGCGTGCAACCGTCACAGGGCATTGTGAGAAGGCAGGTGGACTGCTGCTAATGCATCCGCTTGGCGTTCGGGCATCGACTCCAGTTTGGGGGTTCAAGTGTATCAGATATGCTACAACGCACAAGAACGGCGTGCCTCGCACTTGCCACCGCTCAGCACACCTTGCTTTGCCAGCAAAACGAGCACGCATGCTGCATCCACACCAGCCTATCTTGTGCTGCTGCCTGAGCCGCTGCTGCGCACCATCACCTGCTAATTGATTCCTTTGCTCGCAGCCAGGCCGCTGGCTGGCACTAGCGCCCCCCCCCCCCCACACACACAAAAAGAGCCCCAGCAGCCAGCCCTGACGTAAACGTAATGGCAACACCTGTCGCTGCCTGCCGCCCACCTCTTTCCTTTCACGTGATAACAGTCAGTGAGCATGGTGCAGGCCCAAAGCGTGATGACGTAAAACCCGACCAGGCAGGTGATGCCGGCCACCCAGCCCAGCCATGCGACCGCGTTGGGCAGGCCCAGCACGCCAGCGCCGATGATAGCAGTAATGAGGTGGCCAGCCGCGGTCAGCCACGAGCCTGGGTTTATTGGATGCGGAAACAATGCAAGTAAGGATAGTGTGCAAAAATCGTCATATCATGCATGCACTGACGAGGTTCGATTACCGAGGGTGTGATGCAAGTAAGGACAGACTCATGCAAATCATCGACGTGGCTGGGGGAGATCGGGCGGGGGATGAACGCTGCGGACGATGCCTGGCACTTGGCTGGGTGGCTCGGTGTCACCGCGTGGGCGTCACCGCAGAGCTGCTGCTTGCCATGATTAGGCACGGGCCACTTCAAGACAACAACAGAGGAAGCTTATGGAGACGGGTGACTTTGTCGCATATCATACGCCCTCACTGTGGCCGGCGTGGTGCAGGGAGCCGAGGCTGGAGAGGCGGCGTGCGCCAGGGGCGTGGCTGCCGCTGCCGCTTCCCACCGCCGAGCGCGCCGCGCTCATAATGGAGGCGCGCCGCGCCGCAGGGACGTAGATGTCATCGGATCCCAAGACAAAGTCTCCGACATCGTCCTCAAGCTGACTGGCAACCTTTGCCATCGCTGCTGCCGTGTGCTTCTTGCCACGGATGCAGCCCGGGACCGTGTGGCTTGCTGGCTGACAAGCTCTTGGCACAAAAGTTGGAGTAATAAAAGCATCGCACAGTGTCGTACCCTCATCTCAAGCGCAGGGGCCCGGTTCGTGTAAGAACGAACTCACACCGAATGTCCGAGCCAGTGACCAGCGTTTATTCAAGATAACCCCAAGAGATTTGATAAGAAAACGGATAATTGAAAGGGTAGCGTTGTAATACAGCTCTGTGCTTCCAGCCACGTGCTACCAGGTGGTACAAACCGGGCTGCGCACTTCTGCGAGATCTGCTGCTGCTGACTGTGCGACTTGGGCACAAATACAAGCTGCACACCAACGGGCATGACACAGCAGAAGTGTAGCACGTCTCTCCCCTCGACACCGTCCCGTTTCATCAAATCGCAATCGTATCAGAAGGGCTCGCACTGTGCACCCCCTCCCTCGCTCACCTGTCCGCAACGGGAGCAGGCGCGGGGCGCTGTGACAGTGAGCGCAGTGGTGCAGCTTCTGTCTGCGCCTGTTTCATTTCAAGCCGCCGCAGCGCCCGGTGCGCGAGCAGGCCGGCGGTGCCGAGCGCAGTAAATGAAGGGAACCCTGGCAGGTCGCGCGACCTTGATGTTCCCACACCCATTTGCGCTGCAGACAGTGCACTCAGTGTTGGTGGCTGCAGCGGTCCATCAGAATGGGCATGCACACTCCAATTGGAAGCACTGTAGCCGGATGCCTGCAGGCCGCCGTGCACCCGCAGCCACTGCGAACCTGCGGTGCCGCCCCTAGCACGCAACCTCGTGCCCGGACGCCCGAGCGCAGTCTGGACAGCGTGCGCGCGTCCCGCTGGCACCAATGGTCATGCATAAGCACGTTTGCCATGGTGTGCACCGGCTAGGATTCGCAATTCCATCCAAAAAGGGCCGTAAGGCGGGCTCTGGCTGCCAATCCACTGCTGAGGCCGCCGCTGCGCGCGCCTGCGATCGGCTGCCATGTGCATGGCGGCACCGCCTATGTTGATGACTACATCCAGATGCATATGTTTCAGGAACTTCATGATGGTCGAGATCAATACAGGGGCGCTTGTCAGGGGTGAGGGTGGGCGCTTTTTTGGGCGCGCCTAGGGCGTTGGTGCAAGCCAAGGTCAACGCAGAAGTGAAGAGAGGAGCCGGCCAGGCCAGATATGATAGTAAACATCATAACCAAGATTTCAAAGAGCGATCGGATCATCCGACAGGTGCGCAGCGCGCAGCGGCACAGGCCTGCGGATCGTCACCAGTGACACCCGACCGCCGAAGGTCGGGCGTCCAGAGGCGCCGCTGGCGTCGTCATGAGATGAGTGCTGACAGGTCGAATATCACTCAGCGCCATCCTCATACGCGCAACTCCGCCCAAGCGTCTTGATGTGGAGCTGTGATCCCACAAGTCGCGTGTAATCCCATACTTTGAATGCTGCAATCAAAAATTTGCAAGATCAGTATACCTGCGTCAGCTTGCCGTCCAGCAACCGGCTGGCGTTGCGTGCGCTGCGTTGCCGCGCCTCCGCGCAACGGCACCACACACGCACCACAAGCTGCCGCCGCACGGAATTCCATGGCGCAGCCGCGGGTCCGTAGCATGGCTCAGCTGCTGCCGCTGCTTCTGATCCTGGCGTTCGGGGCGCCGCGCGCGGCCGCCCACCGCCCGCTGCTCACGGGCCCCGTCGGCGGCGCTGCGCACAGCACCTGGGAAGCTGCCCTGCAGGTGCCCTGGGTGACCAGCAGCTGGAGCGTCAAGAGGGTCGTGGAGGTGAGGCAGAGACGGCACCACGGCTCACGGCATGGAGCGTGATGCATGCTTTTGTGGGTTGCAATACACCGCATGTTGTTGCCGATACTGCTGCGATGGTCACCGGCGACGCCTGTTCTGCAGTGAGAGCCGGTCACCAGGGTGAAAAAACGATGCGGTGGCAGCGCTGTGCTGTGTTGACAATCTTCACATCCTGGCGCCGCTGCTGCTTCTTCGCAGTGTGACGCGCCTGTGTTGTGGCTCAAGTTCACGGCAGGTGAGGGTGCAGGGGTGCCTGTATGTCATCTGATCGGAACCGGCAGCCGAGGCCGCGGCGGCAGGCAGAGCAGGGGCGGTGGTGCTGCCGGCATCAACCGGCGCGATCTGCATACTGCCGCTGCCAGTGGCGGCGACCGGCCGGTGGGCCGCAACAGGGGAAGTTGCGCGTGTCACCTTGGTCGCTGTTGTGCCGCCTGAAGCCCCCCTGCCACCCTCAAATTCCCTCCAACCATCAACCGGCAACCCCACGCCCCTCGATGCAAACCCGTTCCGCAAAATTGCAGAGCGCGCCAACCAAGATGTCCACTTGACAGCAGGCACCCCTGCCGTCCCTGGCCTTGCCGCCACGCGGCCCGCACTCGCGCTGTTCGGCCCGGGGCTGCCCCCCTACAACGCCTCCTCCCTCGGATGTGCGTTCTCGAATCCAAAAACCGAGTCCTTGTTTGTTCATGTGCTTTGTCAAACTTGCCTCAACCTGCCCATGCAGTTTCCAGAGTGCTCGGGCCATGTGTCGTGCGTGGTCTCCATTTGAAATGCTGCTGTGATTCTGTTTTTGCCGCTTGCTGAGTGCGGGCAAGAAGCAGCGGTCGGTGCTGCACACTTTTATGTGTTGCAACAAGCCCCGCAGCCACTATGACCAGCCCGACGGCCCCAAAACGCCTGCACGCCGCCGTCAACTCGTATCATCGCCCCTCGCTGTGTGCATCCCGCGCCGCAGTCGCCGCGCCGCCGCCGAAGCCGGGGCAGGGCTTGATCCGGGTGGGGTCGCCGGCGGACCAGAGCAACTGCAAGTTTCTTGAGAACACGGTGAGGCGGCAGCAGGGGGCACTGCTTTTCTCGGGGATACCTGATGTACTTATACATATTGAATTGAGTCGACCGTCGTCTTGCGGTGGTCCAGACCAAGACTCTGATACGGGTCAGTTGTCTCAACAGGTCAACTGCTCTGTGCGACTCAATGTTCAGCGGCGAACGCTCACTTCAGCACCCATCAATCGCCGCGAAGTGCCAAGGCTTCCCCACCGACACCCCCGCATCAGCACCCCGCAAAATGCCACCACCACCACCGCCATGACTAAACAGGTGTCCAAACGGTCCTACAAGCCGGCCAACTTTTCGGGCGTCGGCGCTCGCTGTGGGTACTACGAGCCCTACAGTAAGGCGTACCTCTGGATTACCGCGGACGCGAACGTCACCCTGCCCGTAAAGGTGGGTACGGGTGACACACGTGAATCTGCGTGTCATCAGCTGTGGTTGAATGCGGTGTGGTGTGTGGTCATTGTCTATTGAGGGATCCAGCGAGTGTACTTTGGTTTGGGCAGAGCGTCAAGAGGTTCCTAGCGCGCGGAGGGCGGCAGCTCTCGGCGCAGGCGTCGCCCTGGCACGCAGCAAACATGAACCAATGCACTTCGTGTAGCGGCCTCATCCAATCGCCCGGAGGCGCCGCCTCGACCCTCTCCCATTAAATGTCCCATCGATTGTCCCCCTGCGCGATCGTCGCCCCTCGCGCCGCCTACTTGCTCGTCGCCACCGCCATCACCTCGTCATCGTCTCCTCCAATTAACCACCAAAGGGGGGCACCTACTACCTGGCCGCTTTCCTGGACGGCCGCAAGTCGACCGGCCGCTTCACCGTGGCGATCGCCAATTGGGCGGAGGATGAGGACTTCAAAAGACCTTATCAGGCGCCGAAGGGCAACAGGGAGTCCGTCAACTGGACCGACGCGGCGGCGACGCCGCCCGCGGCCTGCTGCGCGGGCGGGAAGGCGGCGGTCTTGCCGGCCAAGGCGGGGGCGGCGAAGGCGGCGTGGCAGGCGGCGGGGGACGTCCGGTACTGCCCGCCTTTCAACGCGTTCGGGTGCGGTTGTTGGGCGGGATTCGCTTTAGAGTTTAGAAAGAGGGGGGAGGGATAGAAAGTGAGCAGGAGGGGCCAGGGGTGTGCACTGTGCAGCTGCGGGGTGTCCGTCTCGCAGCGCTGGCAGTTCCCTGGCGCGCCCGTCGCAAAAGCGCCACGCATTGTGCGAAGGCACCGCCGTGTCGGTGCTGCACCGCCCGAAGCCCGGCCTGGCTGGGGCGCAGGCAGTTCGTTTGCATCCAACCGCCCAACCGCTCACCCTTGCCTCTCGAACTTCCCCAAACAAAACACCCGCAGCTGCGGACCCCAGCCCAAGGATCGAGCCCTGCAGGCGGCAAACGCAGAGGTGCGCCCGAAGCCTCTCAAGGGCAGCCACCCCGCCGGCCCGTCAAACGGCGGCTCCGCTCGGCCACAGGGAGACCGCCATGGCCCGGGCGCTGAATGCTGCTCGCGGCGTTCGGAGCGGCGGCCTGGACGTTTGGCCGACAGAGTGTTCTTGCGCACCTCGCGCCCCGCGCCCGTCTCATCCTCCCCAGCAGCCTCCTCAAAATTCATCAGAGTGCGGCTACCCTAATCATCCAGGTTGCCCCTCGGCTTCTCTCTTGCAACGCTACCTCGCTTACGGTCATCAAATGATTTTGCTGATTTCCCCCCTCGCATCACAACCGCCCCACAGGTCCCCGCCGTGTCGCCGGCAGCTGCCGCGAAGCTGCTCAAGGAGGGCTGGGCGTACCTGGAGGTCAGGACGCCCGAGGAGCTCGTGACAGGGCGCGTGCCGGGATCCATCAACATCCCATTCTCTCTGACGAGCCCCGCGGGCGGTGAGCTCCGGCGCGGGCGCCGGCTCTGGCGGCAAAAGCACTGCGCAGATGCGCCCGGCTCTCGCGCTTTAGTGGGGGGTTTTGGCG